>NC_056733.1:1428366694-1428494194 GCF_019279795.1 Protopterus annectens | reverse complement strand
AGCTGCACCAGCACGTGGTGCAGCCAGGCCTCCTGCATCCATGTCTATTAAGGCCTTCACCAGGGCTAAAGCTGCAAAACACACTAAAGCCATGCCTCCCAGAGTTATTCCTCAGGGACCTTCTTCTAGTTCTCAGATTTTAACTTTAGCAGAGGACCTGATCTCCTTAATTAGGGGCTCTCAGCCTCATCCGGACAGGGGCTCCCAACCCCCCTAGACAAAAGGCCCAGGATGGATCCCCCTGATCCCCTTTCTTCAGAGGAGGCCTCTGTTGGCTCGGATCACTCAGATTACCAGGAGGAGGCTTCGGCCCACGAGGATTCGGATGCAGAGGAATCTATTCCCTCAGCCTCCCCTCCTGAAGAGCTTTCCTTTGGGGAGACCCTTCACACTATGAGAGAGCATTTCAAATGGCAGGGCCAGGAATATTCTGATTCCAGGAAAAGACTAAGAACTTTTCTTCATTTACCTCAGCATTGACCTTTGGCTTTTCCTCCTGTTTTAAATGTGATTGATGATGTATATTCTGAGACTAGTATGACCCCTGACACTCTGCCTCCGGCCCCTGTTAAGCCTGATAGATATTACAGGGTCCCGGACACACATAATTTTCTTTATAAGGTCCACTCTGCTGACCCTGAAACTATTTCACAGGGCCCTAAAGGGGTTGCAGCTGTTGCTACTAAGAACCCACTCCCCTCTGCAAAGGAGTCCAGGGCATTAGAGAGATGGGGTAAAAAAGTGTATACTTCTGCCACTCTTGCTATGAGGGCATTAAATTGTCAATTTCACATGATACAGTATCAAGAGTATTTGTTAGAAGAAATGCATAAGAAATTGTCTTCTTCTGAACCACTGGACCGTAAATCCCTTCAGGATCTAGTACATAATTCCCAGCAGGTTAGCAACCATTTCTTGCAGTGTGGTTATGATGCATTGGAAGCTTCATGTAGGTCAGCAATGACAGGTGTTGTCATACGCAGGCATGCTTGGCTGAAGGAACAATCCCTGCCAGAACATGTTAAAGCTAAGCTTTTGGATGCTCCACTGGAAAAGCAAAAGTTATTTGGTTCCACTGCTCAAGACGTCCTAAAGAAATTTGAGGAAAAGGCAAAATCTGTACAAACAGTTAAGGATTTTCTTCAAGTTCAACCGCCTAGATTCAGCAGAAACTGGCCTTCCAAGAATTGGTCCTTTCCGGACACAGAAAGATTTCAAAGGGGCAGAAACAGGCATGCCAGAGGTAGAGGCCAAGCTAGGGGCTCCTACAGAGGCCGTCAATGGCAACCTCCACTACAGACAGGCAGTTCAGGATCTGCAACTGCTGCACAAGGACAAACTCAATGACGCTGCTTTGACTCTGCCAACCAGGGCTCAATTAGAAGCATCTTTGGGAGGAAAGCTTTCTTTATTCTCAAGAAATTGGCACAACAATACAAGAGACAAATGGACACTCCAAATAATAGACAACGGATACAGGTTCCATTTCCACACATTGCCAAAAAGAAAAGGCATACCACGTCTGCCACCAAATCAAAGGACAGAGGCTTTGAAACAAATCTCAAACTTACTACAAATGAAAGCCATAGAAGAAGTTTCTATTTCAGAACAAGGCCAAGGATTTTACTCCAGACTATTCCTTGTTCCAAGAAAAGAGCATCAATGGAGGCCTATTCTCGACTTGTCTGTACTGAATACTTATCTCATTGTGCCAAAATTCAAAATGCTGACTCTACAGCAACTCCTTCCCATGCTGGGCAAGGGGTCTTGGCTGGTTACTCTACACCTCAAGGAGGCATACCTGCATGTCCCTATCAGACAAAGTTGCAGAACATACCTCAGATTTCTTGCAAGGTCAGAGCATTATCAATTCTCAGCATTGCCCTTTGGCTTATCTACTGCGCCCAGAGTATTCACGAAATGCCTGGCATCAGTAATAGCTCACTGCAGACTCCAGGGGATTCAAATTGACTGCCTTATACAAGCGGACAACCAACAAACTCTGATAAAGGACTTAAATTATGCCATCAGTCTTCTACAGGCCTTGGGATATACAGTCAACATGCACAAATCAAGACTTGTTCCATCCCAAAGAATAACCTTTCTGGGTGCGGATCTAGATACAACCACCCAAATGGCTTATCTCACAGAAGAAAAACAAAGTCAACTACTGGATTACTTCAAGAATCTGACAAGACAAACTCAGCTGACTGCAAGGAAAATCCTGCAGGCCCTGGGTTACATGGCATCCTGTATTCTTCTGATTCCACAAGCAAGGCTTCATATGAGAAAGCTACAGTGGTACCTAAGGAGTTTATGGACTCAGCACAGTCACAGTTTGGAAACTTTAATCCCACTCATTCCATGCCTTCACAAGGAATTTCTGTGGTGGGCTCAGGCCAGCCAGTCCAACAGAGGGCTGCCCTTCACAAAACCAAAAACCTCCCAAACTATTACAACAGACGCTTCAGACCTAGGTTGGGGAGCACACATGGAGGGTAGAGGTATCCAAGGACAGTGGTCACGAAAGGAGCTACGCATGCACATAAATCAAAAAGAAATGCTAGCAGTGATACATGCAATCGAGGCCTTCAAACTCTTTCTGCATCAAGGCCATCTACTAATAAGGACGGACAACACCACAGTTATGTGGTACATAAACAAGCAAGGAGGTTCCCATTCTTACCTTCTGTGCAGACTGGCAATGAATCTATGGGATCTTTCCTTGAAACTCAGTATACAGCTACAGGCTCAGTTTGTGCCAGGGAAGGGCAATACACTGGCGGACAGCTTAAGCAGAAATATCATGGATGCACACGAATGGATGCTGCACCCAGACATTTTCCAAAAGATAACACAATCTTGGGGGAGCCCGGACATAGATTTATTTGCATCCCCCCACAATCATCAACTAAAGAAATTCTGCTCAAGGTCATACCACCCACAAGCGTGGAAAGTGGACGCCCTCTCTTTCAGCTGGAGAAATCTGACAGTGTATGCATTTCCTCCTATTCCATTAATGACCAAGGTGTTACTGAAGATCAGGGCAGAGCAGCCAAAAGTGATCCTGATAGCTCCGGACTGGCCAAGACAGCACTGGTACCCACTGCTAAGGAGCATGTCACGTACGAAGCCATGGCCCCTACCTCTATGGCCACTTCTACTGACACAGCACAGATACAAAACTCTTCACTCCAACCTGAAAACATTGCAACTAACAGCGTGGAGAATACCTTGACTCCTCCTCAGGATAAGCTATCCCAGAGAGTAAAGAATATTATTCTGGAAGCTCGCCGACCTTCCACAAGGAAGACATACTCAGCAAAATGGAAAAGATTTCTCATCTGGAACACCAGAAAGGGCTTAGATGCGACAATGATGAACATGCCACATGTCCTGGAATACCTGGCAGAAATGTTCCACAATGGACTGTCTTACTCTTCTATTAAGATTCATGCTTCAGCAATTTCAGCAGAGTATAATACTGATCCCCCTGTCTTTTCTCATCCTCTCCTAAGACAGTTTCTAAGAGGGATCAAAAACATCAAACCTCCTAGGAAAACCACCTCTACCTGCTTGGGACCTTAACTATGTGTTGGAAAAACTAACACTGCCTCCATTTGAACCAGCAGCAGCTGCAGATCTACAGTATCTCTCATGGAAGACTGCTTTCCTTCTGGCAATAACCTCAGCAAGAAGAGTTTCGGGATTGCAGGCCCTGATGGCAGTTCAGCCATTTATTATTTTCCATCAGGATAGAGTTTCATTAAGAACTAATCCTACTTTTATGCCAAAGGTGGTATCCAGAGTTTCATTGATTCAAGCCATTCACTTGCCTACCTTCTTCCCAAATCCACAAAACAAAGGGGAGAAACTGCTACACACCCTGGACATTCACAGACAGTTGCACTACTACTTGGACAGAACTAAAGGTTTCTGAAAAACTGACCAGCTGCTGGTAGCATATGCTGCTGGTACTCAAGGAAAAGCAATTTCCAAACAGACAATTTCAAAATGGATAAGAAATTGCATCCGCTTTTGTTACTCATTTTATAGAAAGACTGTACCAGCTAACATCAGACCTTACTCTACGAGAGCCACAGCCACCTCCACAGCCTTCTTAAGAGGGGTGGCTACAAAAGACATTTTAGAAGCTGCCACATGGAGCTCCGTGCATACATTTGCCAAGCATTACAATTTACCTCTATATTCCAGATCCAGAGCAGGATTTGCTACGGCTGTCCTGCAGGGTATCTTAGCTACACCATCCTTTTCCTAGTACCTCCACCCCCAGATTGGCTATGGTATTCTACCCATATGTGATGACTGCAGATGCATCCTTGAAGGACATAGTACAGTTTTGTACCTACCATAAATGTAGATGTCCGATGGGTATGCATCTGCAGTCAGGTTTACCCTCCCTCCTTCCCCTCTGTGGTACTCCTAGGGTGCTTACCTCTCTATTAGCTAGCTGGGGGATCTATTATGGTGTATTTGTTTTATACATATATATATATATATATATATATATATATATATACATACATATATTTTTGCAAATGTTTGGATTTTTTATTGCATTTTTCCAAATTTAGCCTTCCTAGAGGGCACCTGGCATCTGGGGCAAGAAAAACTGAGGAAGATGGTGTCGGCTGACGCTTTTATACCCCAGGCGTTGTGACGTCGGGGAAAGGGCGACATCAGCAGACGCCGGACCCAGACTTTGGAATCCGGTCGACCGAAGGGCTGCCTGAAGCAGGACAACCCATATGTGATGACTGCAGATGCATACCTATCGGACATCTACATTTATGGTAGGTACAAAACTGTACTTTCCGTTTATTGTTAGTTTCTCTAATTTCATTTTCTACTAACATTTCAAAATTCTTTAATTGGAGATGAATATGTGTGCTGTAAATACTTTTCTTTTTAAAATTGCTGTCATATATCTTGGTCCTATCATTTGGGAAAAGCAATTTAAAATTCATCTTTCCAATAATTTCAAATCTGTGAGTATATTACTTGTATTGCATTGTTTCAAAGGGATGTACTTAAAACCGTTAATGAATAAATATGATGTAAGTTAAACATTTTTTTTTAAATTGCTGTAAACATTAACACTGACATTAACTAATTTCCCATGCAGAATTAACTTGTCTGTCATTTAATTGACTATGTTTCACTGTTGCGGTCATCACACTTGGGTTATCTGCCTGCAGGTAGCCCTCAGTCGCCCCGAATACCAGAGTCTTGGGATTTCTGCTTCGGATGCTGTCGCCTCTTCCATGATGTCAGGTTGTCAGGGGTATAAAACATGCAGCCGACGCCATTACATCAGCTTTTCTTGCCTCTCGGTAGCCTGTGGCAGAAGCAGTTCGCAAGTGCCGGTCGACTGCTTCCTGAAATTTCCATTTTTCGAGTTTCAAACCTGAAGTCTTCTAAAGCTAAGTACCCCATTGGGGATCCTTTTTTTCTTGCTCTAACCAATGTCAGAAAAAGTTAACAATCGTCTTGCCTGTGGAAAGCAAATACCTCTTCATTCTTACTGCGCCACCTGTTTAGGCCCAGACCACAACGTCCTTTGCTGTCGGTTTTGTGCATTGTTCAACGACCGAAATATTCGTTGTTGGGCTATTTTTGTCGCTAAATTCTTTCGCTGTATTCGAAATGGCTTCGATAAGCTATCTGACTACCTATCTTCCGAAAAAAAAAATGCAAGGATAAAGACAGAGACAGACTGCATAGGTCCAAAACTGCAGACGATGCTTCCGTTAAGCTAGTCACCAGTCCACCAATACTCAGTGAGGCGCTTTCGCAGCCCCTGTTACCCGGTTCTACAGATTCGCAGGCCTCTACTGAGACCCATTCGTAGTCCGGTATGCCACGAGATACTTCGACTATGGAACCTGCGGATGTCTCTATCTTGGATGTGTCCAGAGCCGCTGTGCAGGCACCAGCTTCTGAGGGTGTATTCAGACCTTCCGATGTCCGTATTAAACAGACTAACTTCATTAATGACTACATCTACCGAATTTCTCAGGCCCAGAGTTTGCACTACACCTAGGAAGCAGACTACCCTAGCGCATTCTCAAGCTCCCATGCCACAGAAACAAATGCTTAGAATGGCTGAAGACCTTATTACTTTAAGTAGAGGAAGCCAGCTTTCCCCCTTTAAAAGACAAATAATTGATTTTCCTTCTGATTCTACAGACCGAGTCCGATGACTCTGGCTCTTGTGATTACCAAGAACATACCCTTATCTACCTATGAGGATTCAGATGCGGAGGATTCCATTCCACTGCCTCCCCCCCCCCCCCAGAGGACTTTTCTTTCGGTGAAACCTTGCATACCGTAAGCGAGCATTTCCGCTGGGAATGCCAGGACTACCCACAGTCCAAAAAGAGACTCTGGGAATTTTTAGACTTGCCTCAGCATAGGCCTCTAGCTGTACCCCTTGTCCTGGATATTGTAGATGTCTTCATGGAATCCAGTCTTACCCTTGATACTTCACCACCAGCTCTTGGAAAGCCTGACAGATACTACAGAGTACTTGACTCTCACAAATTTGTCTCTGAAAATCCCACTGTGGATCCAGAGACCATTTCCCAGGGACCTATAGGTGTTAAGGTTACTACAGCCAAAAACCCTACCCCTTCTGACGGGGATTCTAGGGCTTTAGACAGATATTGGAAAAGTTATATACCTCTGCAACTCTTGCCATCAGGGCTTTAATTTGCCAGTTTCACATGTTGAAATACCAGCAGCATATTATGGAACTAATTAATTAAACAAAAAATGTTGATTCCCGATTGTGCAGAAAATAAAGACAAGAGTTAATGCATTCTGCAATCCAAGTTGGTAAACATACTTTGCAGTGTGGTTTTGATGGCTTAGAAGCATCTTGCAGGACTGCTGTCACTGGGTCTGTTCTGAGAATGCATGCTTGGTTGTAGGGACAAAACTTGCCAGACCATGTCAAAGCAAAATTACTAGATGCCCCATTAAACCAAGAATGTTTTTACTCAAAAATCAGAAGTTGGTCTTAAAAAGATGGAGGAAGAAGCTAAAGCTATGCAAACAGATTTTTAACAGGTACAGCCACCTAAGATTCCATCAGCATTGGCCTTCAAAAAGTGGTCCTTTCCAGATGTTCTTCATTCCACATTGCTGCAGTCCTAACTATTGGGTAGTCCGCTGTCCCAGTCGGCCCGAATACCAAAGTATATGGCTGACGTCGGTCAAGGCGCATTAGACTGACGTCAGAACGTCAGGGTACTAATGCGCATGACCGACGTCATATCCTCAGTCTTTTTTGCCGCATGGTCCGATGCAGAAGCAGTTTTGCGAGTGCAGGTTGGCGTTCTGAAAGTTTCTGAAGTCAGAGTTTCAGACCGAATCAAAGTTGGCTAAGTACCCCGTTGGGGAATATTTTGTTTTTCTTGCCTCAGTATTTAACCGGATGTCAGAAAAGTGAATAACTGTATTTCTTGTGGGAAACAGATACCTCATAGGGATTACCATACTTTGTGTATACCTTGTTTAGGGCCTGAGCACGGCGTTGTTGGATGCCGCTCTTGTGCTAGATTTAACAAACGCACTATTAAGAGAAGGTTAGACTGTGCCAGGTTAGTTTTGGGAAGCGTTGTAATTATAAAATGCCGCCGGATGCTCCGACGCCGCTTCGCCAAAAGCGCAAGGATAAAGCAGCAAAGCCTAGAGTGGAAGAACCGACAGTCCCGGACGTCGGTTCTTTAGAAGGCTCAGTGGAGCCGGAGGTTCTGCCAGGAGTTTCTTTGGAGTCTCAGGGAGAGACTTTACTGTTACAGGATGTGTCCTCTCAGGAAGTAGGCCAGGCTGAAGGGGCTACTCAGGTGGCTGTTCTTCCCTCTCTTCCTAAGGTGGTTAGAGCCTCCCCTTCTGTTTCCAAGGCTTCTTTGAGAGGCAGGCCAAGTTTAACTTCAGTGGGGGTTTCTCCTAGTGCTTCAGGGTCTTTGCATAAGAAACATATGCTTAAAATGGCAGAGGATTTGATTACTATGATTAGAGGCTCTATGCCCCCTCCTGATAAGAGGCCTAGGGTGGAACCTGAGTTTGAGAGTTTTGAGCAGTGTTCGGAGGCTTCTGAGTCTTCGGCTGAAGACTTGCAGGAGTATCCTCCTTATTCTGATTCTGATGTGGATGATTCTACTCCTTCAGCTTCTCCTCCTGAGGATTTTTCATTTTCAGAGACTCTGCATTCCATGAGGGAGCATTTTAAATGGGAAGGTCAAGATTTCTCTGATTCCAGGAAGAGGCTTAGGGAATTCTTGTTTTTACCCCAGCATAGGCCTTTAGCTATACCTCCTGTTCTGAATGTGGTGGAAGATGTTTTTGCTGAGGCTTCCTGAATCCTGATTCTTTGCCTCCTGCCCCAGTTAAACCGGATAGGTACTATAGGGTGCCTGAAGCTCATAAGTATCTTTTTAAGAGTCCTAGGGCAGACCCGGAAACTGTCTCTCAGGGGCCTAAAGGTGTGAAGGCTTCTTTTGTTAAAAATCCTGTTCCTCCTGATAAAGAGGCAAGGGCTTTGGATAGATGGGGAAAGAAAGTGTATACTTCTTCCACTTTAGCCATGAGGGCTTGAATTGTCAGTTTCACATGTTAAAATATCAGAATTATCTCCTTTCACAATTGAAGTCTAAGGTGGATGCTCTGGCAGAAGGTATTGAGTGTAAAGAGTTGCAGGATTTAGTTCATGTGTCGGAACAGGTGGGTAAGCATTCCTTGCAGTGTGGTTTTGATGCTGTGCAGGCCTCCTCGAGGGTGGCTGCCACTGGTTCTGTTCTTCGTAGGCACGCCTGGTTGAGGGATCAGAATTTAGCTGAGCATGTTAAGACAAGGATTTTGGATGCTCCTTTACAGTCTGATGTGTTGTTTGGTTCGTCTGTGGAAGCAGTTTTAAAGAAAATGGAGGACAAGGCTAAGTCTATGCAAACTGTTAAGGATTTTTTGCAGGTGCAGCCTCCAAGTTTAGTAGAAATTGGCCTTCTAAGGGATGGACATATCCTGCTTATGATTCCCAGTCTAGAGGTAGGTCTAGACGTGGTAGGGGCAGAGCTCAAGGTTCTTTTAGGCCTAGAACAGGAGTTCACCTGCTCAGACTTCTGGTGAGGGCAGGGGTCAGTCCTTTCGTAAACAGACCCAATGACCTACCTTTTCAGCTGCCAGTACATTCTCGCCTGGCAGCACCTTTGGGAGGAAGGCTGGCTCTTTTCAAAGAAAATTGGGATTTAATTACCCAAGACAGATGGGTTTTGGATATCATTCACCACGGTTACAGGTTTTATTTCCATACCTTGCCTCCTTTCAAAGGCATGCCAGACATTCCTCCTCTACAAAGAAAAGAGGCTCACAAGCAAATTTCTCTGTTGCTCCAAATAGGGGCCATTCAGCCAGTTCCTGTGCCAGAAAGGGGCCTAGGATTTTACTCGCCTGTTCCTAGTACCGAAGAAGGGGAACACGTGGAGACCAATTTTGGATTTATCTATCCTCAACACTTATCTGGACATTCCCAAGTTCAAAATGTTGACGTTACAACAGCTTTTACCTCTGCTGGGCAAAGATCACTGGATGGTAACTTTAGATCTCAAGGAAGCTTACCTTCATGTGCCTATCAGACTAAGTTGCAGGAAGTATCTGCTTTCGAGCTGGAGATTCTCATTATCAGTTCTCTGCATTGCCCTTTGGCTTATCCACTGTGCCCAGAGTATTCACAAAGGTTCTGGCTCCAGTGATAGCTTACTTCAGGCTAAAAGGAATACAAATCTATCCTTACTTGGACGACTGCCTGATTCTGGCTCAAGAAAAGGAAGACCTTTTACAGCATTTGGAATATGTGATAGCAGTGCTAAGATGCCTAGGGTATTCTGTGAACGAAATAAAGTCCAGTCTAGTACCCTCTCAAGACATGTGCTTTCTGGGTGTGAGACTGAATACAGCATCCCAGATGGCCCTTTTAACCCCGGACAAACAAAAGAATCTTTCCAGTTACTTCCATCAACTATCTCTTCAGTCCGGGCTGACTGCAAGGACAGTCCTTCAAGCCTTAGGGTTCATGGCATCTTGTATTCTGGTGCTTCCCAATGCCAAACTGCATATGAGGAAGCTGCAATGGTATCTCAAAAATGTATGGACACAGCACTGCCAGGATTTGGACACTGTCATTCAAATAATACCTTGCATTCAAAAGGAATTTTGTGGTGGGCTCAGGAATGTCACCTAAACAAGGGACTCTCTGTGACCCGCCAGAGGCGAGTCAGATTCTAACGACAGATGCCTCAGACATTGCTTGGGGAGCTCATCTAAATGGAAAGTGGATACAAGACAAGTGGCCTGCCAGACTACAGCATCTACATATCAACATGAAAGAGATGTTAGCAGTCCAGTTTGCATTAATGGCTTTCAAGGAGTTACTTCTTCCAGGGCAGGTGTTGATTCTAACAGACAACACAACTGTCATGTGGTACATCAACAAACAAGGGGAACACATTCTTACCCGTTGTGCAGGCAAGCAATGATTTTATGGGAGACTGCGCTCAGCTTGCAACTAACTCTTCAGGCAAGGTTTCTGCCGAGCACAGAACTCCTTAGCAGATGTGTTAAGCAGACAAATCATGGATCCCCACAGTGGAAACTGGATCTTCATGTATTTCGAAAATTGACAGTGTCATGGGTAACTCCAGACATAGATCTGTTCGCTTCTCCACTAAACCACCAGCTGCCAAAGTTTTGCACAAAGAGGTTTCATCACACAGCTTGGAAAGTGGATGCTCTTTCTTTCAGTTGGAAAAATCTTCATGTGTATGCCTTTCCACCTCTGCCTCTTCTCCCAAAGGTGCTCCTAAAGGTCAGACAAGACAAGCCAAGGATGATTTTAATAGCTCCAGATTGGCCTCGGCAACACTGGTACCCCATTACTGAGGAATCTGGTAAGGAAGCCTCCATGGCCTTTACCTTTGATTCCACACCTGTTGTCTCAGAGGGACGGTCACCTGCTCAATGTCAAGCTTCACTCTCTTCATCTAACAGCCTGGCATATTCTGTTTTGAAACACAGCAGGTCTCAACTTCCTCAACAAGTTTTAAATGTGATTTTGGAAGCCAGAAGACCTAGTACAAGGAAAGTGTACGCAGAAAAATGGGAGAGATTTTTATTTTGGAGTGCAGCAAACAATTTGGAGATTTCTGAGCCTAATTTGAGTGTGGCTCTTCAATATCTTACTGAGTTATTGGACAAAGGTTTGTCTTTCTCTTCCATTAAGGTTCATGCTGCAGCAATTTCAGCTCACTATGATTGTGACCCACCATTGTTTTCGCATCCTTTGTTCAAGCAATTTCTTAGAGGGGCAAAGAATATAAGACCCCCACGTAGAGCTCCTACTCCTGCTTGGGATCTCAATTTTGTGTTGGAGAAACTTACTCTACAACCTTTTGAGCCTCATGGCTACTGCTGAATTGAAATACTTGTCATGGAAGACTGCTTTTTGTTGGCCATTACTTCTGCAAGAAGGGTTTCTGAATTGCAGGCCCTTATGGCGGTAGAGCCTTTTTGATTTTTCATAAGGATAGGGTATCATTACGCACTAATCCTTCCTTTATGCCTAAGGTGGTTTCTAGTGTGGCTTTAAACCAAACTATTCATTTGCCTACTTTTTATGCAGATCCCCAAAATAAAGGGGAAAAGATTTTGCACACTTTAGATGTACACAGGCAATTGCGTTATTATTTAAGCAGGACTAAGGATTTTAGGCAGTCTCAGCAGTTGTTTGTTTCTTTTGCTTTGAGTTCTCAGGGCAAGCCTGTGTCAAAACAAACTATTTCTAAGTGGATTGGGTTTTGCATTGCATTTTGTTATTCCCATCATGGCAAGGAGATTCCAGCTGGGATTAGGCCTCATTCCACTAGGGCTACTGCCACTTCAACAGCATTTCTAAGGGGTGGCAACTAAGGATATTTTGGAGGCAGCTACTTGGAGTTCAGTGCATACTTTCTCTAAGCATTATCACCTTCCTCTCTACTCTAAATCTAGGGCTGGTTTTGCCACAGCTATTTTGCAAGGCATGTTGTCAGCTCCTGCTTCCTTATGATTTGCCAGCCTCCCTTACCTCTGCTTTGGGATTCTACCCAATAGTTAGGACTGCAGCAATGTGGAATGAAGAACATAGTACAGTTTTGTACCTACCATAAATGTAGATGTTCGAGGATCCACATTGCTGCAGTCCAATTTACCTCCCTCCTTCCCTCTGTTTTTCGGGTGGTTGTGTAGGTGAGGTTATACTCTGGTAATTTTGTATATATTGTACATATTTTTGGTGCAGGAATGTTTGGAGTTTTTGGTTTTGGCCTTGTCTTTTTAGGGTCTTCTGACATCTGGGGCAAGAAAAGACTGAGGATATGACGTCGGTCATGCGCATTAGTACCCTGACGTTCTGACGTCAGTCTAATGCGCCTTGACCGACGTCAGCCATATACTTTGGTATTCGGGCCGACTGGGACAGCGGACTACCCAATAGTTAGGACTGCAGCAATGTGGATCCTCGAACATCTACATTTATGGTAGGTACAAAACTGTACTTTCCTCCTAGACCTTCTCAGTCCAAACCCAGGGACAACAGACCACAAAGACTACAGTCTCAGGGTATGCAGAGATCTAAGCAATGGAGTGCTCCCTCCTCAAAAACAGAGTGGTAAGCCACCCCCTTTTGAAAAAAGTTCACAATGACTTGTCCTTCATCCTTCCCAGCCTTGCCCAAGTACTTGAACCCCTAGGAGGAAAACTCGCCTTGCATGCAAAAAACTGGGAGTATATTACCCAGGACCAATGGGTCTTAAACATTGTATCCCCGGGATACAGATTCTACTTCCACTCACTGTCAACCCCAAGCGGATTGCCAGACCTTCCTCCAAACCAGTGGGCAGAGGCCCAAAAGCAAGTACTTCTTATCAGTATCAGGGCTATTCAACTTGTTCCAACAGAGCAAAGGGGACAGGGTTTCTACTCCAGACTGTTCCTGGTGCCCAGAAAAGAGAACTCTTGGTGCCCTATTCTGGATCTGTCAAGTCTCGGCACCTTCCTGGTGGTACCAAAATTCAAAATGCTTACACTCCAGCAGCTGCTTCCTATGCTAGCCAAGGACTCCTGTCTAAGTCACCCTAGACTTAAAAGAAGCTTATCTGCACATCCCCATAACTGAATCTTGCAGGAAATATCTACGTTTCAGGGCAGGCTCTATGCACTATCCGTTCTCTCCACTTCCCTTTGGCTTATCTACTGCGCCCAGGGTATTCACAAAGTGCCTGGTTCCAGCCATTGCATACTGCAGGCAGAGAAATATTCAAATTTACCCATACTTGGACAATTGCCTGATTCAGGCGGACAGTCAGGAATTGCTACTTCAGCACCTGATATTTGTAAAGAGACTCCTAACTTCTCTGGGGTATGCCATCATTGAAAAGAAATCACATCTGGTACCCAGCTAAAAGATTGTATTCCTGGGAGCAAGCTTGAAAACTTACCAGATTGCACTCCTCACTCCAGAAAAGCAGGTTTATTTGACAAATTACTTCAATCTACTGGCCACCCAAACCCAGCTATCTTCAAGAAGAAATACTGCAAGCCTTAGAGTTCATGGCCTCATGCATTCTACTGATTCCATAGGCAAGACTGCATATCAGGAAACTTCAATGGTACTTAAGTCTCTGGCGTCAACATTCTCAGGACCTGGAAACAGTGATTCCTATTGCACCAGACTGGCCATGAGAGCACTGGTACCCACTCCTACGGTCTGACAGTAGTGCCACCCTGGCACCTACATCAGATCCTCTCTCTGCTGTCCCAGCAGGAAGGACATATTTTGCATCCTCAGCTTCAAACCGTGAACCTGGCAGCCTGGCTTTTTCCCTGAATACATCACCAGCAACCCTCAGCAAACAGGTGCTGGATGTTATCCTTGAGGCCAGGAGGCCTAGTACTAGGAAATCCTATTCAGAAAAGTGGAAAAGATACTGTTCTTGGAGCCAGTCTCAAGGAAAGAATACAGCTGTGCCCACTGTACCTCTAATCCTAGATTACTTAGCAGAGCTGCTCCACAAAGGCCTATCCTTCTCATCAGTTAAGATTCATGCCTCTGCCATCTCAGCTTATTACAATAATGAGACTCCCCTCTTTTCTCACCCTCTGATCAAACCGTTCCTGAGAGAAGCTAACAATTTAAGACCCCCAAGGAGAGCTCCCACTCCTGTCTTGGACCTTAACTTTGTACTAGAGAAGTTCACGCACCCCCTTTTTGAGCCTGCTGCTGCAGCAGACTTAAAATTCCTCTCTTGGAAAACAGTCTTACTTCTGGCCATCACTTCAGCAAGAAGAGTGTCAGAGTTGCAGGCCCTTATGGCTGTGGAACCCATCATTATCTTCCATGCGGACAGGGTTTCCCTCAGGACTAGCCCATCATTTATGCCCAAGGTGGTATCCAGTGTGATTTTAAACCAATCCATCCATTTACCAATCTTTTTAATCCTCAGAATAAAGGGGAAAGGATCCTGCACTCCTTGGACGTGCACAGACCGCTCAGGTTCTACCTTGACAGGACTAAACCTTTCAGAAAATCTGAGCAGCTGCTAGCCAGCTTTGCTACGGGGCAGAGGGCAAGGCCATTTCAAAGCAAACCATTTCTAAATGGGTAGCACACTGCATCCATTTCTGCTACAAACACCATGGAAACCCTACCCCACAGGGGATCAGACCTCATTCCGCTAGGGCTACCTCAACAGCATTTCTCAGGGGAGTCCCTACCAGGGACATCCTGGAAGCTGCAACCTGGAGATGTTCTTTGTGTTTCACTGTTGTATTCATCACATTTGGGTTATCTGTTTCCAGTAGCCCTCAGTTGGCCTGATTATCAAAGTCTTGGGTCCTGCGTCTGTTGCTGCCTCATCTTCTCAGGTAGTCAGTGGTATAAAGCATGCAGCCGACACCATTTTTATTTAACATTTGTTGACCGGGAATGTCTGACTAGGTTCCATAGAGCCTGATGTCCTTCATGGATGCATCTGCAGTCATAACAACTGGGTTGTCCTGTCGTCAGGCAGCCCTTCAGTCGGCCGGATTCCAAAGTCCGGGTCTGGCTTCGGCTGATGTCGCACTTCACCCGACGTCATCTCTGTTGGTCTTCGGGTATAAAGGCATCAGCCGACGCCATTTTCCCCAGTCTTTCTTGCCGCTGCTCAAGCAGAAGCTGTTCGCAAGTGCCGGTCGGTCGGATCCAGAGATTACTTCTACCGAATACTACCAAGACTTCTAAAGCTAAGTACCCGCTGGGGACTCTTTCTTGCCTCAGCCGATGTCAGAAAAAGTTAATAATTGTTTAACCTGTGGGAAACAAATACCTCATAAAGATTTCCACTCTTATTGTCTGCCTTGTTTAGGCCCAGCCCACGACGTAGCAGCCTGTTCGCCTGTGCTTCTCAACCGACCAATGCGTAGGCGCCGGTCGGAGTTTGCTGAACAGTTTTTGGGTTCTGTTTTTGCGTACATTATGCGGTCGGATCCTCAGACTACCCAGTCTGCCAAAAACGCAAAGATAAAGACCGACACTGGCGGTGCGCGGTTCCGGCCGAAACCATGGTTAAGCAAACGAGTGTCTCGGTTTCGCCGAAACCGAGAAAACTGATCAAAGTACAGCTGAATCTATCTCTACAACTGAGGCCCCTGCTACCACTCTTGAAACGGCCTCAGAAATTTTATCCACTACGGTGGTTGCCACTGACTTATCAGACACCATTCCCTTGGATGTCTCTACCCCAGCACGTGGTGCTGCTAGGCCTCCAGCAGCCATGTCCATTAAGGCCTTCGCCAGGGCTAAAGCAGCAAAGACTACTAAAACAGTGCCTGTTAAACCCCTACAACCAGGCCCTCCTCTAGTTCTCAAATGCTTACTCTGGCAGAAGATTTAATTTCATTAATTAGAGGATCTCAATCTCACCCAGACAGGGCCTCTCAGCCCCCAGAGAAGAGACCTAGGGCAGAGCCCCCTGAGCCAGTGTCCTCTGATGAGTCTGCCGATGAATCAGACATAACTGATCAGCCAGAGGCTCCTTTCTCCAATTTTGAAGACTCTGATGCTGAAGAATCAATTCCAGCTGCTTCCCCACCAGAAGAATTCTCCTTTGGGGAAACCTTACATGCCATGCGAGAGCAGTTCCAATGGCAGCAACAGGATTTTTCAGACTCCAGAAAAGACTTAGGACCTTTCTGCACCTTCCACAGCACAGGCCCTTAGCTATACCTCCTGTTCTCTCTGTGGTGGATGATGCTTTCAATGATGTCTGCTCCACCAGATTCTTTACCTCCAGCCCCTGCCAAACCAGACAGATTTTACAGGGTGCCAGACACTCATCACCACCTTTACAAGGCCCCTCTTGCAGACCCGAAACTATATCCCAGGGTCCCAAGGCAGTAGCCGCGACCATAGCAAAAAACCCTATTCCTTCAGAAAGGGAAGCAAGGTCATTAGACAGATGGAGCAAAAAGGTCTACACTTCAGCTACTCTCTCAGCTAGAGCTTTAAATTGTCAGTTTCACATGATACAATACCAAGAGTTTATGCTTGATCAGTTAACTAAAAAGCTAACCACTGATGAATCTCTTGATAAGAAATATGTATTAGAAATGGTAAATAACATACAACAGGTTAGTAACCATTCCTTAAAATGTGGCTATGATGCACTGGAGGCTTCATTTAGATCAGCCATGACTGGCACAGTGATAAGAAGGCATGCTTGGCTAAAGGAGCAAGCTCTACCGGATCATGTTAAAGCTAAGTTGCTAGATTCTCCTATGGATAAGACAAGTTTGTTTGGTACACCTGCCCAGCAGGTTATGAAGAAAATGGAAGAAAAGGCAAAATCTGTTCAAACGGTTAAAGATTTCTTGCAGGTTCAACCCCAAGGTTTAGCAGGAACTGGCCTGCCAAAATTGGTCCTTTCCTGACTCCACAAGACCTCAAAGGGGCAGGAATAGACGTTCCAGAGGCAGAAACCAATCCAGGGGAGGTGCCTACAGAGGACGACAGTGGCAAGGTAACGACAGAGGCACAGACACAACCTCTGCCACTACACCAACTCAACCACAGTGACTTAACCCTAACCGCCTACCAGGGAACAAATAGCAGCTCCCTAGGCGGAAAATTAACCTTATTTTCAAAGAACTGGCACTATATAACAAAAGACAAGTGGATTTTACAAACCATAGATCAAGGTTACCGGTTCCACTTCCACACTTTACCAGTCAAAAGAGGAATGCCAAATCTACCGCCAAATCAAAAACAGAGGCTCTACAACAGATAATGCAGTTAGCAAACATGAGAGCTGTGGAAAGAGTGCCAACAGCAGAGCAAGGAAAGGGGTTCTACTCCAGACTATTCCTAGTTCCAAGAAAGGAAAAAGTTGGAGACCAATTCTCGACCTGTCCGCCTTAAATACATACATCATTGTCCCAAAATTCAAAATGCTGACCCTACAGCAACTTCTTCCCATGCTGGGCAGGGAGTGTTGGCTGGTAACTCTAGATCTCAAGGAGGCATACCTGCACGCCCCCATTCGACCAATCTGCAGAAGATACCTCAGATTTCTTGCAGGATCAGAGCACTATCAATTCTCAGCATTGCCCTTTGGCTTATCTACTGCGCCCAGAGTATTCACAAAATGCCTGGCATCAGTAATCGCCCATTGCAGACTACAGGGAATTCAAATTTACCCATACCTAGACGACTGCCTGCTACAAGGGGACAACAAAAGCAAGCTGACAACAGATTTACAAAGGGTCATTTACTTGCTGCAAGCACTGGGATACAGTCAATCTACAAAAGTCAAGGCTGATACCATCCCAAACAAGGACATTCTTGGGCGCCGAATTGGACACAGTAAAGCAGATGGCATTCCTAACAAAGGAAAAACAAAAAGAACTCCCTCTTTACTTCTTGGCACTAACAAAACTGAACAAGTTAACAGCAAGAAAAGTACTGCAGGCCTTGGGCTTCATGGCATCATGCATAATCTTGGTTCCACTTGCCAGACTACATATGAGAAAACTACAGTGGTACCTAAAGAATTTATGGTCTCAACACAGACACAGCCTAGAAACAGAAATCCCGCTAATTCCATGCTTAAAACAGGAGTTCCTATGGTGGGCTCAGGCATGCCAGTCAAACCCAGGGCTACCCTTTCGCAGATGTCAAGCAAGCCAGACCATCACAACAGACGCTTCAGACCTAGGATGGGGGGCCCACATGCTGGACAAATGCATGCAAGGATTGTGGACACAGGATCAACTTCACCTGCACATCAACCTAAAAGAAATGCTGGCAGTAAAGCTGGCAATCCAAAAGTTCAGACCATTTCTCAGAGGGCCAGTTGATAAGGACAGACAACACCACAGTCATGTGGTACATCAACAAACAGGGAGGCACTCATTCATATCCCCTATGCAGAATGACTTTGGAGCTGTGGACCCTGGCACTCAGCTACAACATCCAGTTACAGGCAATATTTGTACCGGGAAAAGAATACTCTAGCAGACATATTAAGCAGAACCACATCGGATGCCCACGAATGGAAGCTGCACCCGGACATCTTCAAGACCATCTCAAAGAAATGGGGAATGCCTCAGATAGATCTATTTGCATCACCTACCAATCACCAGCTCAAAAAATTCTGCACAAGGACATTCCACCCACTAGCATGGAAAGTGGATTCGCTCTCCTTCAGCTGGAAAGGCCTAACAGCATATGCATTCCCACCTCTTCCCTTGATACACAAGGTATTACTAAAAATCAAGGAAGAAGGTCCAAGGACAACCCTCATAGCTTCAAGCTGGCCAAGCCCACACGGGTACCCACTGCCGAGGAGCATGTCTCGAACAATATGTGGCCAATACCCTGATGCCTTTGATGTTAACTCAGAACAACTACAGCATCATACATCCAAACCTAAAACGCTTGCAACTGACTGCATGGAACATCACATAGCAGCAGCTAATCCAGAACTTTCCCAAAGAGTTAGAGACATTATTCTTGAAGCACGCAGACCTTCAACAAGAAGAAACTATGCTGGAAAATGGAAAAGGTTTGTCATTTGGAGTACTGAAAGAGGAAAAGATGTGTCAAACATAGATATGCC
This sequence comes from Protopterus annectens, assembly GCF_019279795.1. Classification (NCBI taxonomy): domain Eukaryota; kingdom Metazoa; phylum Chordata; order Ceratodontiformes; family Protopteridae; genus Protopterus; species Protopterus annectens. The sequence goes on along the minus strand of NC_056733.1, from coordinate 1,428,474,983 downwards.
TAACATTCTGGAGTACCTAGCAACTTCTTCATTCAGGCCTGTCCTACTCCTCCATCAAGATACATGCATCAGCTATTTCAGCAGAATACAGCTTTGATCCACCTGTTTTTTCTCACCCTTTGCTCGGGCAGTTCCTCAGAGGAATCAAGAATGTAAAACCTCCAAGGAAACCACCATTACCAGCTTGGGACTTAAACTTTGTGCTAGAAAAATTGACACTATCACCCTTTGAACCGGCAGCAACAGCAGACCTACAACACCTGTCATGGAAAACTGCTTTCCTACTGGCAATTACTTCAGCAAGGAGGGTTTCAGAACTACAGGCCTTAATGGCAGTGCAACCCTTCCTAATCTTCCACCAAGATAGAGTGTCCATGAGGACTAATCCTACATTTATGCCTAAGGTGGTATCCAGAGTGTCTCTAAACCAGGCAATCCACCTTCCTACCTTCTTTCCCAACCCACAAAACAGAGGGAAAAGAATATTGCATACCTTGGATGTACATAGACAGCTACGCTACTACTTGGACAGAACAAAAAGTAGCAGAAAGACTGACCAACTTTTTGTAGCCTATGCAACAGGAAGGGAAGGAAAAGCTATTTCCAAACAGACAATCTCCAAATGGATAGGAAATTGCATACGATTCTGTTATTCCTTCCATGGAAAACCAATTCCACAGAACATAAGACCTCATTCTACAAGGGCAACAGCCACTACCACAGCCTTCTTACGAGGAGTGGCAACCAAAGACATTATTGAGGCGGCTACTTGGACCTCCGTGCATACATTTGCCAAGCATTATAATTTGCCTCTATATTCCAGATCCCGAGCGGGGTTTGCCACTGCTGTACTGCAAGAGATGACGTCGGGTGGAGTGCGACATCAGCCGAAGCCGGACCCGGACTTTGGAATCCGGCCGACTGAAGGGCTGCCTGACGACAGGACAACCCACTTGTTATGACTGCAGATGCATCCATGAAGGACATTCTAGTTTTATCCTCCTCCCCTTGTTGGCTATGGTATTCTACCCAGTTGTTATGACTGCAGATGCATCCATGAAGGACATAGTACAGTTTTGTACCTACCATAAATGTAGATGTCCAAACTGGATAGCATCTGCAGTCAGGATTACCCTCCCTCCTTCCCCTCTGTGGTACTCCAAGGGTGTTTACCCTCCTAATAGCTAGCTGGTGGGGGGGAGTCTTTTATGGTGTATTTGTTTGTATATATGTGCATACATGCTTATTTTTGTGTTTACCTCTACCTTTTTGGAAACATTGGCATCTATCTAAATTTTAGCCTTCAAGAGGGCTACTGGCATCTGGGGCAAGAAACACTGAGGAAAATGGCGTCGGCTGATGCCTTTATACCCGAAGACCAACAGAGATGACGTCGGGTGAAGTGTGACATCAGCCGAAGCCGGACCCGGACTTTGGAATCCGGCCGACTGAAGGGCTGCCTGACGACAGGACAACCCAGTTGTTATGACTGCAGATGCTATCCAGTTCGGACATCTACATTTATGGTAGGTACAAAACTGTACTTTTTCAGCGGAGGCCCAGGGCGAAATTCTCCAGATGCATGTCTTTGGAACTGCATTCCATCAGTCTTTCCTGCCGTGTGGTGCCCGAAGCAGAAGCAGTTCAAAAGTGCCGGTCGGCCGACTCCTGAAATTTTAGTTTTCGAGTTTCAGAACCGATGTCTTCAACTAAGCTAAGTACCCCATGGGGGAAACTTTTTCTTGCTCTAAATCGATGTCAGTTAAAGTTAATAATTGTATTTCTTGCGGAAAGCAAATACCTCAAGGATTTCCATTCGTACTGCATTCCTTGCTTAGACCCTGACCACGACATACCTCACCGTCGGTTTTGTGCCTTATTTAAACAACTAACTATTCGTCTGTTTATTTACACTTCTAAATATTTTGGTACTCTGTTCAATTATCCAGATATGGCTTCAGTAAGCCACCCGACTTCCAACATTCTGAAAAAACGCAAGGATAAAGACAGAGACAGACTGCATAGGTCCAAAGCTGCCGACTACTCTTCTAAGCTAGTCACTAGTTGACCGGTACTTAGTGAGGTGCTTTCTCAGCCCCTGATACCCTCTACTTCAGATTCGCAGGTCTCTACTGAGACCCATTTAGAGTCCGGTATGCCACGAGATGCTTCAACTGTGGAACCTGCGGATGTCTCTACCTTGGATGGGTCCAGAGCCGCTGTGCAGGCACTGGCTTCTGTGGGTGTATTCAGGTCTACTGACTTGCATATTAAACTGACGCCATCTTCTTCAAGGCCTAAAACTCGATCCGTGCCTAGAAAACCGATGCTCAGACTGCATGGTCAGGCCTGTATGCCTAAAAAAACAAAAGATAAGAATGGCTGAAGACCTTGTTTCTTTAATCGGTGGAAGCCACCCTTCCCCCTCTAAGAAACCTAGGACTGTGTTTGCTTATGATTCTTCTGATCAGGACTCTGAAATTTCTGTTTACTCTGACCAGGATTTACCCTTATCTACCTATGAGGATTCCGATGTAGAGGACTCTATTCCCACTGCTTCCCCTCCAGAGGATTTCTCTTTTGGTGAAACCTTGCATACTCTTGGGGAGCATTTTCGGTGGGGAAGCCAGGATTACTCTGACTCTAAAAAGAGGCTTAGGGATTTCTTACTCCTGCCCCAACACAGGCCTTTAGCTAGCCCCCCTGTACATTGTTGATGCCTTTTCGGAATCTGGCTTGGCCCCTGACTCTTTACCTCCTGCTCCCAGAAAACTTGATGGATATTACAGGGTTCCTGACTCTTTCAAGTTCCTCTTTAAAAATCCTACTGTGGATCCTGAGACCATTTCACAGGGACCCAAGGGCTTTAAGGCTACTACTGCCAAAAATCCTAGCCCCTCTGATAGAGATTCCAGGACGTTGGATAGATGGGGTAAGAAGGTATACACTTCTGCAACCTTGGCCATTAGGGCCTTAAACTGCCAGTTTCATATGTTAAAGTATCAGCAACATATTATTGGATTGCATAAACAGAAAATGATGTTGATTCCGGACTGTGCTGAAAATAAAGATTTACAGGATTTAATGCATTCTGCAGAACAAGTTGGAAAACATACTTTGCAGTGTGGTTTTGATTCACTAGAGGCAAATCTTGTAGGGCTGCTGTCACTGGGTCTGTACTTAGAAGGCATGCTTGGCTTAAGGAGCAATGTTTGCCAGATAATGCTAAAGCTAAATTGCTGGATGCTTCCTTAAACCAAGACCGCCTGTTTGTCAACAAAGCAGAAGTAGTACTTAAGATGGAGGAAAAAGCTGAATCTATGCAAACTGTAAAAGATTTCCTGCAAGTATAGCCTCCCAGATTTAGTTGGCATTGGCCCTCTAATAATTGGTCCTTTCCTGCCTCTTCCAGGCCTTCTCAGTCCAACCCAGAACCAGCAGAACTCTCAGCCTTCAGTCCCAAGGTACTCACAGGACTAAGCAGTGGAGGGCTCCCACTTCCAAAGCAGGGAGTGGTAAGACTCTCCCCTGTTAAACTGTCTCAATGACTTAACTTTAAATCTTTGAAGCCCTGCACAACTGACTGTTCCTTTAGGAGGAAAGATTGCCCGGCAGGCAAAAAAATGGGAGCTCATTACCCAGGACAAATGGGTTTTAAATATAGTTTCCCAAGGATACAGATTCCACTTTCACTCCTTACCCAACCCCAAATGGTTGGCCAGATCTATCCCCAAATCAGTGGGCAGAGGCTCAAAAGCAATTTCTCTCTTAAGCATCAGGGCTATTCAGCCTGTTCCAGAAGAGGAAAGGGGGGGACAGGGTTTTGTACTCCAGACTTTTCCTGCTGCCTAGAAAACACAACTCCTGGCGTCCTATCCTGGACCTCTCTATCCTAAACACATTTTTGGTGATCCCAAAATTCAAGATGCTAACTTTTCACCAGCTGCTTCCTTATTTTAGGTGCAAGGATGCCTGGTTGGCAACACTGGATTTAAAGGATGCCTACCTGCACATCCCATTAAGGGAATCTTGCAGAAGATACCTACGCTTATAAGCAGGTTACATGCACCATCAGTTCTCTGCACTGCCCTTTGGCTTATCTACTTCGCCCAGGGTATTCACAAAATGCCTAGCTCCAGTAATTGCATTTTGCAGACAAAGAAATATCCAAATATATCCATACCTGGACAATTGTCTCATTCAGGCAGAAAGCCAGGGCATACTATTGAATCATCTGGTGTTTGTACAGAAATTGCTAACTTCTCTTGGGTACACCATCAGTGAAAAGAAATCACATTTTGTACTCTGCCAACAAATTGTATTCCTGGGAGCAAGCTTGAACACAACTTCCCAGATGGCCTTTCTCACGCCAGAAAAACAAGTTCATTTGGCAGCCTACTTCAAACTACTGGCCACAAAGACCCAGCTATCTGCAAGGAAAATACTGCAAGCCCTGGGGTTCATTGTCTCCTAATTCCATATGCAAGGCTGCATATGAGGAAACTGCAGTGCTATCTAAAAAGCCTATGGTGTCAACATTCTCTGGATCTAGAAGCAATGATTCCTATCATACCTTGTCTACAGATAGTTCCTTTGGTGAGCAGAGGCCTATCACCAAATTAAGGGACTGCCATTCACTCTACCCCCTGCTGCTCAAACCCTAACAGACGCATCAGACTATGCATAGGGGGTTCACTTGACAGGGAAGTGCATTCAGGGCAAATGGAACCCAAGTCAGATGCACCTGCATATCAAAAAAAATGTTAGCTGTACAGAATGCTCTGACAGTCTTCAAGGACCACATTCTTCCAGGGCAATTAATGGTAAAGACGGACAACATCACTGTTATGTGGTACATAAACAAGCAGGGGGGGAACCCACTCGTACCCTTTCTGCATCCTAGCCATGGCTTTGTGGAACACAGCCTTGAGCTACCAAGTGCATCTGCATGCTAATTTCCTGCCAGGAAAGCTAAATACACTGGTAGACAAACTAAGCAGAAATTTCATGGTCCCACACGAGTGGAAACTGGAGCCAAAGATATTCAACATTTTGAGAAACAAATGGGGGAGCCCAGATGTAGACCTGTTTGCCTCCCCCAGAACTACCAATTGGAAAAATTCTGCACAAGGGCTCACCACAAAGAAGCTTGGAAAGTGGATGCCCTGTCCATCTGGAAAACCCTATAAGTTTATGCCTTCCCCCTCTGCCTCTCTTCTCCAAGGTACTACGAAAGATCAAACAAGACAAACCAAGGACAGTACTGATTGCAACAGACTGGCCACGCCAACACTGGTGTACCCCTTTTTGTGCAGCGTCACTGCTGGCACCTGCCTCAGACCCCTGCCCTGCTATCCCAGCAGGAGGGCCAGATTCTGCACCCACAGCTTCAAACCTTGAACCTGGCAACCTGGCTAATTACCTGATCTCTGTTACCATCCTTCAGTAAGCAAGTGTTGGATGTCATTCTGGAGGCAAGGAGGCCTGGTACTAGAAAATCCTATGCTGAAAAATGGAAAAGATTCTCTTCCTGGACCCAAACTCAGGGGATGGGCACAGCAGCACCCAATTTACCTCAGATTCTTCAATAATCAACTGAGATGCTGTACAAGGGCCTTTCCTTTTCCTCCATCAAAATTAATGCCTCAGCCATTTCCGCTCATTACAACACAGAACCCACCCCTCTTCTCTCATCCACTGCTGAAGCAGTTCCTCAAAGGGGCCAAAAACTTAAGACCTCCCAGGAGAGCCCCTACTCCAGCCTGGGACTTTAATTTTGTATTGGAAAAACTCACTCTACCTCCTTTTTAACCAGCTGTAAATGCAGAGTTGAAATTCCTTTCTTGGAAAACAGCCTTCCTTTTTGCCATCACTTCAGCAAGAAAGGTGTCTGAATTACAGGCCTTCATGGCAGTTGAGCCTTTCATCATATTTCATGTGGGCAAGGTGCCCCTCAGGACCAATCCCTCCTTCATGCCCAAGGTGGTATCCACTGTGGCTCTTAATCATTCCATTAATTTGCCAACGTTCTTTTCTAATCTACAGAACAAAGGGGAACAAATACTGCACTCCTTAGATGTGCACAGATAACTTAGGCTTTATTTGGACAGGACTAAACCTCTCAGGAAATCTGAATATCTGCTGGTTGCGTTTACTGCAGGGGCAGAGGGGGAAGGCCATTTCAAAGCAAACCATTTCTAAATGGATAGGCAATTCCATTAATTTCTGCTATAAGCACCATGGAAAACCTACCCCACAGGGGATTAGACCACATTCATCCAGGGCTGCATCTACCTCTACAGCCTTTCTCAGAAGTGTCCCTACCAGGGACATCCTAGAAGCTGCTACCTGGAGTTCTGTACATACCTTCACCAAGCATTATCATTTGTCAATTTTTTCTATATCCAGAGCTGGCTTTGCCACTGCAGTTTTGCAGGGCCTTATAGCTGGTCCTAATGCCATCTAATTTCCTCCTCCCATTCTTAGCTTTGGGAATCTACCCAAATGTGATGACTGCAGCAGTGAAACATGAAGAACATAGTACAGTTGTGTACACTTACCATAAATGTAGATGTCCGAGTGTATTAACTGTTGCATTCCTAGTTACCCTCTCTCCAGCCCCCTGACTTCTATTGGCTATACCTCTATTCTTGCTTTCTATGCTTAAAGCTTTTTGGCGTATTTGCTTTTTTGTTGGCGGTGTAACTGTGTGTGTGTGTGTGTGTGTGTGTGTGTGTGTGTGTGTGTGTGTGTGTGTGTATATATATATATATATATATATATATATATGTGTGTGTGTGTATATATATATATATATATATATATATATATATATATATATATATATATATGTGTGTGTGTGTGTGTGTATATATATATATATATCTATATATATTTGTATATATATAATTTCTTCCCATTATGGGGGCGCCTGATATCTGGGGCAACAAAAACTGATGTAATGGCACCGGCTGTATGCTTTATACCCCTGACTGCCTGACATCATGGAAGATGAGACCGCAACCGACGCAGGACCCAAGATGAATAATCAGGCCGACTGCAAGCAGATAACCCAAATGTGATGAATGCGACAGTGAATACACTCGAACATTTACATTTATGGTAAGTGTACACAACTGTACTTTCTGTACACACCTTCACCAAGCATTACCACTTACCTATCTTTTCTAAATCCAGGGCTGGATTTGCCACAGCAGTCTTACAAGGCCTGCTAGTCAGCTGTGTTACTTCTTGACTGCCTCCACCCTTTCTCAGCTTTGGGAATCAACCCAAGTGTGATGATTGCAACATTGAAAGACTAAGAACATAGTACAATTGTGTACACTTACCATAAATGTAGATGTTCAGTTGTATTCACTCTTGCAGTCTTGGTTACCCTCCCTCCAGCCCCTGTCTTTTCTATACTTTCTACCTAGCCACTTTTTTGGCCATATCTTATGGGAATGGTATTTACTTTCTACTGGAGGTGTTTTACACCATGTGATTGCTTCCTATTTTGGGGGCTCCTGACATCTGGGGCAAGAAAAACTGATGTAATGCCGTCAGCTGCATGTTTTATACCCCTGACGACCAGACGCAGAAATCCCAAGACTTTGGTATTCGGGCAGAATGAGGGTTACCTGCAGCCAGATAACCCAAGTGTGATGACTGCAACAGTGAATACACTCCAACATCTACATTTATGGTAAGTGTACACAACTGTTCTTTCCTTTTTCTTTCTTCTGTTCCCCCTCTTTTTCTTTTGGTCGTATTCTGTCCACCCTCTCGGGTTCCTGTAAACTAGGTCACTGTATCTGTCTTTTTTAATTTCTTAGATCTCCTTGAAGGGGGAAATTCTAAAGGGTCTTTAATATCTAAATTATTAAATTGTAATTCATTACTTCCGCTGTGGTGCAGCGGTAGCATTGCCGCCTCACAGCAAGAGATTCTCCTGTTCGATTCTCTGCTTGGCTTGGGAGTTCCTTCTGTGTGGAGTCTGCATGTCCTCCCCCGCGGTCGAGTGGGCGTTCGAAAGACATGCGTTGAATGGACATGCCTTCTTTGAGGGTTGGGCATTGGGCTGGCAACTTGACACCATAAAAAACAACTGCCAATCATTAGTGGACCGGAGTTTCGCTGTGGCGACCCCTATCTGGGAAAAGCCGAAGGACTAGCAGCGACAATTAAATTGTGATTCATTATTATGATCACTGAAATTTTAAGTTGAGCATTGCTAATCTGGACACTAGGTTGGATTTTCAAGGTTTGGCAACCATTTTATTCTACTTAAAGTTCAAAAAGTTTATTAAAGTCTTTTTAAATGTGTTAATAGGTTGCTCTGCAGCCATATAAGTGCACTCGTAGATGTACTTTAATGGCAGCTGGAAACCCAAGTCACTTTTCTTGGTCTGTCTTTGATACAGTATTTCTGTAAATCTTGAATCAGGAATAGCTTACAGAACTATGAATTGTTCATTTCTTTGTAAGCTGTTTTGCGTACTAAATTGCGTGTTTTCATTCAAGGGAAGGTAAATTGACTTTTAAATGGCTGTTTTAAAAAAAAATACATCTTACAAAGGCACTTTTTGAAACCATTGCTTTTTTTTTGCTCTGCATTTTTTTTTGCTATGCAGATGTCTGTTTTCACAGCGTCAGAGCTGACAGAATTGAAGCACCGCAGCATTAAGTCTACTGATCTAAACAGGCCAGTAGGAGTTTTCTTAGAGGGTAGATGTATATTTTTGATTGAGTACTGCCCTCTTTATTTATTAGCATATGCTTTTTTATCCCTCTGAATATCCTCCTCTTGCACATTATTACAGATTGGCAAAGTACTGGACTTTTTTCTGCATATTACCTCTTCTCAGATTGCAAGAAAAGAAGTCTTCCTTTTTTTTTTCCATGTTATCACAAATAGAATGTCAGGACACTAGATTTTTTGGTAATTTGTGGTTTCAGTCTAGTTTCCCAGCAGATCCATACCCATGATATGCATTCCATTTTGCAAGTAGACAAATATTTTGCTTGATTTGTTTCTTGCCCCTTCTGTTTGTCCTTGCCGTTCTAAAATTGGTATATTTTTATGCTGTTGAATTTTATTGTTTTCTGATGTGGACTGATGTTTGGCTTGGTATCTTTGGGGGAGAGGGATGCCGTTGACTTAGTGGGCATGCTGATATGAGAACGCCAAAACATAATATGTTGTGGGAAATTAACTTTGGAGCTTTACGTTGGATGCATGCATGAGTTACTCATCTCTATGCTTGGACCTGTGTCTCCAGGAGGGCTTCCTGCCTGCTTAACAGTTTAATGGTGATTTAAAAAGTATGACACTGTGTGTGCTCAGAAACCCTGTTGCAAAATGTCTAATGTTAGTGAGGTTGACAAACTCTATTGTGACATGTCTTTTAGTGGGGGAGGAGTTCCTGCCTAGAGCTGTAATTTTTCCCCCATTGTGCTAGAAAGAGTAATGTACAGCATTTTATGATGGTCGTACCTTTTTTCTTTACTGGAGCTGTTACATTCTGTTTTATATTTTAACTGAAGGAGTACAGGTTCCAGATGAAAACATAAGGACAATGTTAGACGAGGGATCACGGGTATCTTAAGATGCCTACCCCCGTACACACATTTAAGTAGACGCACTTCAAAGTTCTTGTCAGTCTTTTCAAGCACTTAGCAGTGCTGATTTCCCAAGTCATGTATGGTGGTATATTAATCTGGTGCAAGTGCGTCTGCCCGTCCAGTCAAGACTAGCCTTAAAGGTAGCCAAAGCACAACTTTATTCGACCTGTATTGCTAACTTAATCCATAGGTTGAATGAAGGAAGGCTCTGAATCTCATAAAAATGGCTGTCTACATGGAAATGAAGGTATTAATGCATTTGTATTTGTAATAGTGGTTTTGAAAGCTTTCATAGTTTTAATAATGTTTTCATAAATTGTAATGTCAAGCCGTCAGTGAACAAACCTGCCCCATACAAGACCTTTTTTCAGAACGCATGCAGTGATTTGATGGATGAGGTATTCATTCTTACAGAATGGTCCTGGTACCTAATCAAACATTGTATTACTTAAGACAGTTTTCTTATTTTTGTTTGTGTTGGAGAATGTGGCAAGGTTTCATTTTGAAACGGGCATCAGACCTCTCTGTTGTATGCCTCCTGATGAGGTGACAGTTTGCTTATGTTCTGGATTATGAAAATTATATTTTTTCATAATTTTCCAGATATGTCTGTAAGGGAGCAGGCTTGTGTGATAGCGGAGATCATTTTAATAGTGACATCACTGTAGAACTGCCTGCAGTATATGACTTACAACTAGCACACTTTTGAGAGAGTGTGTAGTTGGTTTGGCTCTTTGTGTCTCATTGTGAGAATGGATATTTTTAATTGTCAGTATCTGTGTAAGGGCTGTAGAATAATTGCTAGGGTCTCACTGTGAAGGTTGTTAGTGTGAACAAGCTGGCCCCTATATACGACTGCTCTCTACCACACCAGCATATGTATAATGTTTAAGGTATGTAAATTCTGATATTTTTCATATTTGTGGCAATGTTTCTCTAAAGAAGCATGATAGGTGAGTAATCAGTTTGAAGCTATCAGCAGTAGATATAAATAGAACCCAGTCCATGACCCCTGTCCAACACGTATTCAATGATGTAATAGTTTTATTCACATTTCAGACATGGGATTTAACATTTTTTCATGTTTGGGTCAGTATCTCTGCAAGCTGTTTTGGTAAAGTGATACAAGTGATCGGTGCAGCAGTACTGGACCCTAGTACATTACTTATAAGACACCTACAGAGATGTAATGGTTTATAGCTCAAATAATGCAAATTATATTTTCCGGATTCTTGTAAGTATATTTCTAAAGGTGCATGGCAGCATATGACTGATGCTTCGTTCTGAAGGTGACTTAAGTCCAGACAAGTTGTTCACTAACGCATCCTGTTTTTATTTCAGCTGCAGAGGTAACTTGAGCTTGTCAGATTGAGAAGCATGATGTTTTTCATGTGTGTGTTACTGCCTCAGTTACGGCATGTATGTGGTGCTGGTTGAGATCCAGTTTTGAAGCTGACATCCATACTAACACATCATCCACATATATTGTGTCTCTGGGTGATATTGCCACAGAAATATTGTTACTGGTTTTAACATGTATACAAAATATTTGCATGAAGTCTATGTATTATCTTTTCTAAAATTACACTTGAGAGTTGCAAGGTCATCACTTGCACCATTGTGATGATCTGTTGGTGCTGAACAGTTTTCACATTTGTACTTTTTCTGTTATGGTTCAAGAATTATGAATATTCTGTTTCAGGAATGGTTTCAGAAATGGCTTATCTGAAAGTTAGCTTAAGATGCAAAATTGTTCCTGTGGGGTAATTTAACATCCTTCATTCCTAAGCGTCTTTGGATTGAATGGATTAACACAAACAGAGTAATGTTTTGGTCCCTTCTAATTTGTAAATGTGGCTAAGCACCATTGTTTCAACCTTTCAGTATTTAACCCAGTGTATTTGTTGTTCAAAATAGGGTATTTTTTCACAGCAGCAGCAAAGATGTATTTATCTGTAGAGCCATTTCTTTTATCTGTTGAGGAGTCAGAGAAACTCATGTTTTTATAGTAGATTGATGTCCTTCAAGAGTGCAACTTCAGTCCTGACATATGGGTTGTCCTGCCTCAGGCAGCCCTTCGGTCGGACAGATTCCAAAGTCTGGGTCCGGCGTCGGCCGATGTCGCCTCCTCCCCGACGTCAGAGTGGCTGGAGTATAAAGGCATCAGCCGACGCCATCTTCAGTCTTTCTTGCCGCGCGATGCCCGAAGCAGAAGCAGTTCGCAAGTGCCGGTCGGTCAGCTCCTGTGTTTTCAGTTACCGAAGTCATCTAAAAGCTAAGTACCCCGTTGGGGAACATTTTTTCTTGCCTCAACCGATGCCAGAACAAATTGAGAAAGTTAATAATTGTTTGTCTTGTGGTAAACAAATACCTCATAAGGACTTTCATTCTTACTGCCTCCCTTGCCTGGGCCCAGACCACGACGTCTCGGCCTGTGCCGCCTGTGCTTGCTTTAATAAGCGCACTCAGGCACCGGGCAGAGTTTGCAGAAGACTTTTTTGGCGAATCTTACGCTTACAACATGCCGTCGGAACAACCGACAGCACAAACTACCAAAAAACGAAAGGACCGGGACCAACATTCTCGGCCCACGTCTTCCACCGATATAACGCCTAAGCCCTCCGCGAGTGCTTCGGTCCCTTAGGAAGTGGTAATTCAACCGCTCCAGGCCGACGACACCACGTTACCCCTTCCCTCGGTCTCGGAGGCTACTCTGGTGCCGGTTGTTGATTTTCCTCCGGAAACCGAAGTTCTGGATCTACCCGACACCATTCCAGTGGACAAAGTTACCCCTGCACGTGGGGCAGCTAGGCCTCCTGTATCCATGTCAATCAAGGCCTTTGCACGTGCTAAGGCCGCCAGCCGGGCCAAGGCCCATCCCAAGCCTGCTTCTCAGGCTCCTTCTGACAAACAAATCATGTCTCTGGCTGCAGATCTTATTTCTCTTATTAGGGGGTCTCCGCCTCACCCAGACAGAGGTTCTCAGCCGCCTGCAGAAAAAAAGGCCTAGAACTGAGCAGGCAGACAACCTCTCTTCAGATGAAGCCTCTGAGGATTCAGAGCATTCAGAAACCCAAGACGAATCCTTCCAGGCCTATGAGGACTCTGATGCTGAGGAATCTATTCCCTCTGCCTCCCCTCCAGAGGATTTTTCTTTCGGTGAAGTCCTCCACTCTATGAGGGAGCATTTTAAGTGGCAGGGTCAGGAATTTTCTGATTCCAGGAAAAGGCTTCGTACCTTCCTTAAGTTACCCCAGCACAGACCTTTAGCTATTCTGCCAGTTTTGGATGTCCTGGATGATGTTTTCTCCGACTCCAGTGCTTCCCCTGATTCTCTCCCTCCTGCTCCTGTCAAGCCAGACCGATATTATAGGGTCCCTGACACAAGCACCTCTTTAAGGCCCACCCTGTGGATCTAGAAACTATTTCACAGGGCCCCAAAGGAGTGGCTACCTCCTCAGCCAGGAATCCACTGCCAGCTGACAGGGAAGCAAGGTCACTGGAGAGATGGGGTAAAAAAGTCTATACCTCTACCACCCTTGCCATGAGGTCTCTTAACTGCCTTTTTCATATGTTTCAGTACCAGGATTATTTACTGGATGATTTGCAGAAAAAGATAGCCTCTCCTGAGCCTATAGATAGAAAGGCATTGCAGGATTTGGTACATAATACCCAGCAGGTTAGTAATCATTTTCTACAGTGTGGTTATGATGCATTGGAGGCTTCATGTAGGGCAGCTATGACAGGGGCTGTTATCCGTGGACATGCTTGGTTGAAAGAACAGCCGTTGAAAGATCATGTTAAAATAAAGCTCCTGGATGCACCTCTGGATAAACAGAAGCTTTTCGGAGCTAATGCTCAGGATGTGTTGAAATCTATTGGAGAAGAAGGCAAAATCAGTTCAAACAGTAAAGGATTTCCTCCAGGTTCAGCCCCCGAGGTTCAGCCGGAATTGGCCTTCAAAGAATTGGTCCTTTCCAGACTCTGACAAGTTTCAAAGGGGAAAGAACAGGCGTGCACGAGGTAGAGGGCAATATAGAGGCCCCTACAGGGGACACCAATGGCAACCACAAAATCAAAGAAATGGCACAGGTAGTACACCTGCACCGCAGGGACAATCGCAATGACTTACCTTTCACTCCGCCTACCAAGGCTCAAAGAGAAGCACCTATAGGCGGAAAATTATCTCTATTCTCAAAAAACTGGCACATTATAACAAAGGACAATTGGATTCTGGACATAATAGACAGAGGTTACAGGTTCCACTTCCATACCTTACCAACAGGACAAGGCATGCCAAACCTGCCACAAAATCAAAGGGCAGAGGCACTCAAAGAAGTCTCAAAGCTGTTACAAATAAAAGCAATAGAGAAGGTTCCTCCTCAGGAACAAGGCCAGGGATTTTATTCAAGACTGTTCCTTGTTCCAAGAAAAGAAAAACAATGGAGGCCTATATTGGACTTGTCCGTTCTAAATACTTTTCTCATGGTGCCAAAATTCAAGATGCTGACGTTACAGCAACTTCTTCCCATGCTGGGCAAGGGGTCTTGGCTGGTTACTTTAAACCTCAAGGAGGCATACCTGCATGTCCCTATCAGACACAGTTGCAGAAGATACCTCAGATTTCTTGCAGGAACAGAGCACTTTAAATTCTCAGCATTGCTGTTTGGCTTATTTACTGCGCCCAGAGTATTCACGAAATGCCTGGCATCAGTAGTGGCACATTGCAGACTCCAAGGGATTCAAATATACCCATACCTGGAAGACTGCCTAATACAAGCAGACAGCAAACAGACACTTGGATTACATCATTCAATTGCTGCAGGCTTTGGGATACACAGTCAACATTCAAAAATCAAGATTACTGCCATCCGAAGACATTATATTCCTAGGAGCAAAACTGGGCACACAGCTACAAATGGCTTTCCTTACAGAGGAGAAACAAGAACATTTAACAGCTTACTTCAGAGGCCTAGCAAAATTAACCCACCTGACCGTAAGGAAGACCTTGCAGGCCCTGGGGTTCATGGCATCTTGCATTCTTCTAATCCCTCTGGCAAGACTACACATGAGAAAGCTGCAATGGTACCTAAAAAGCTTGTGGTCACAACACAACCACAACCTAGAAGACATAATACCACTCATACCATGCCTGCAAAGGGAATTTCTGTGGTGGGCTCAAACAAGTCACTTAAACGAAGGCATGCTTTTCAACAAACCTCCAACAAGCCAAACTATTACAACAGACGCCTCAGACCTAGGATGGGGGGCGCACATGGACGGCAGATGCATTCAAGGGCAATGGACTCCCATGGAGATGCATCAGCACATAAATAAAAGAGATGTTGGCAGTGATACATGCAATAGAAGCCTTTGGAAAATCACTTCAACAAGGTCATCTGCTAATAAGAACAGACAAACTCCACTGTCATGTGGTACATAAACAAGGGGGTACTCATTCCACCCCCTCTGCAGACTAACAATGATTCTTTGGGAGAAGTCCCTGAAACTGAACATCTACTTGCAATCCCAGTTTGTTCCAGGCAAGGACAATGTTCTGGCAGACAGATTGAGCAGAAATTTCTTGGATCCACACGAATGGATGCTACACCCACGCATTTTCGCACAAATAGCATCTGCATGGGGAAGACCAGACGTAGACCTCTTTGCATCTCATCTCAATCATCACCTGGAAAGGTTCTGCACAAGGATACACCATCCTCTAGCTTGGAGAACGGATGCTCTTTCCTTCAGCTGGAATGCTCTAACAATTTATGCATTCCCTCCTCTACCTTTGCTCACCAAGGTGTTACTGAAGATCAAGGCAGAACAGCCAAGAGGAATCTTGATAGCTCCAGACTGGCCAAGGCAACACTGGTATCCACTACTATTGAGCATAACCCACTCCAAACCGTGGCCCTTGCCTCAATGGCCTCTGCTCCTGACTCAACACAGTTACAAGACTGTTCATCAGAACCTGCAAACCCTACAGCTAACAGCTTGGAGAGTTCCATGACTCAGACCCATGACTCCCTCTCTGAAAAAGTTCAGGAAAGTTTGCTGGAGGCACGCAGACCTTCCACCAGAAAAACCTATTCGGCCAAATGGAAGAGATTCACCATCTGGAATGTCAACAAGGGCCAGGATGCATCATTGGTGAACATACCTCAGATATTGGAATACTTGACAGAAATGTTTCACAGTGGCCTCTCATACTCTATCAAAATCCACACTTCAGCTATCTCGGCACATTACAACTGTGATCCACCTGTGTTCTCGCATCCTTTGCCAAGGTAGCTTCTAAGAGGCATAAAGAATATTAAACCTCCAAGGAAGCTACCAATTCCTGCATGGGACCTCAATTATGTCTTGGAAAAATTAACTCTACCTCCTTTTGAACCAGCAGCATCTTCAGAAATGCAATTTCTCTCTTGGAAAACAGTTTTCCTGTTGGCAGTCACTTCAGCAAGAAGAGTCTGAGATACAGGCCCTCATGGCAGTTCCTCCCTTTATCATCTTTCATCAGGACAGAGTTTCCCTTAGGACCAATCCTTCATTCATGCCTAAGGTGATATCCAGAGTGTCTCTAAACCAAGCAATTCACCTGCCTACTTTCTTTCCTAATCCTCAAAATAAAGGGGAAAAGTTGCTGCATACTTTAGACATTCACAGACAACTACGCTATTACATAGAACAAAGTCCACCAGGAAGTCTGACCAACTGTTTATAGCCTATGCTGCTGGAGTGCAAGGGAAAGCAGTCACCAAACAAACTATCTCAAAATAGATTGGACACTGCATAAGATTCTGTTCTTTTCATGGAAAAAGTGTGCCAGCTAATATTAGACCACACTCCACCAGAGCTATGGCCACATCCACAGCCTTTCTAAGAGGAGTGGCTACAAAAGATATTCTAGAGGCTGCTACATGGAGCTCCGTGCATACATTTACCAAACACTACAACCTGCCATTATACTCCAGATCCCGAGCAGGCTTTGCTTCGGCAGTCCTGCAGGGCCTTCTAGCTACACCATCTCTTGCTTAGTCCTACCACCCCCAGCTTGGCTATGGTATTCAACCCATATGTCAGGACTGCAGTTGCATTCTTGAAGGGCATAGTACAGTTTTGTACCTACCATAAATGTAGATGTCCGATAGATATGCAACTGCAGTCAGGTTTACCCTCCCTCCTACCCCTCTGTTTTTTCCCATTTTTGGGTCCTTACTCCCCTAACTTCTCAGCTGGGGATATATGTTATGGTGTATCTGTTTATTACTGTTGTGCATGTCTGATTATATCTGTTTATCCATTCACCAAATTTAGCCTTCATTGGAGGGCACCTGGCATCTGGGGCAAGAAACACTGAAGAAGATGGCGTTGGCTGATGCCTTTATACTCCAGCCGCTCTGACGTCTGGGAGGAGGTGACATCGGCCGACGCCGGACCCAGACTTTGGAATCTGGCCGGCCGAAGGGCTGCCTGAGGCAGGACAACCCATATGTCAGGACTGCAGTTGCATATCTATCGGACATCTACATTTATGGTAGGTACAAAACTGTACTTTTCTTTACTTGGTCTCTTCTACAACAGTTTTAGCCATGTCCAAGGGATTTTCTTATTGCTCTGATGGTGTCACTTTCATCCAGGCTGATGCTTCTTCACGTCCTTGTCTTCCATTTGTCTTCTGCTTAAGATGGTGCAAAGTAGGCTAGGAATGCAACACAATGGGAAATATTTTTTTTTGTACTTTTTTCAGACCTTTGAAACCATGTAGTTTTGGGACCTGTCAATTTTGACCTTTTATTGAATATTTGCATACTTCGTGATGGCTGTATTTTTAACTTGGGAATTTTCATTTTAGGGGTAGAAACAGTGACATGAATTGCTTAACTTAATCGTCTTAACACCTTTCACTGTTTTTCTTAGACTTCTGATAACATTGGCTAATAATCCTTTAAGCTTGAGGTAGTTCTTGTGATTTTAGTTTTTTTTTTTTTTTTGTTTTTTTATTATTTAGCTTACTTGTCTTAACTGCCTTTTCAGTTGGTGGTGAAATGCTTGGGTTTTGTAGGATTTTTCGTAAAAAAAAAAATGTTCCTTTACCAAAGGTGATAGCATCATTTTGTACTGTAAACAAATGATCCGTTACATTTAGTGGGTGCGGTGTTTTGAGATGGATTTTTTGCTGCTTTCCTAGCTGTTGCACTGCTTTTGATGAAATGTTTCTAATTTGTCACTTATTTTTCAGCAGCTGTTTGTCACTAGTTCTGTTGTCAACACATTTAAGTAGTAGTATATACTTGATATTTCCATGTCAGAGCTGATCTGTTGTACACATGAGGTCCTAGAGGAGATGATTAAATCGTTCAACTAGTTGCTGAATTTGTAGGTCGTTATTGCCACCCACCCATATTCTGAAGTCATTGCCACTGAAATTCCATGGTACAGTTGTGTGAGGGTACTTTAGCAGCAGATGATTAAAGTATTCCACTCTGTACAGTGAATTACTGTTTATCCTCCATTTACTTTCCCAATCCTGTACATTTTGTGAGAGATAGTCGATCACTGTATTGTTGGAAAGATTCTGTGTATTATATTCTTCACTCTTTTTAACTCGTATTCAGGCACCAGAGTAGGGTGGATTAGCCTGTATGGTGGTGGTTATAGGTTCATACTAGGCTATCTGCCCTGGGGCAATTATAAGCCTAGCCCGATTCTGTATGGCTTACGCCACCCCTTGATTTGAGTATACTATGCCCTTTTTAAGGTTTAGTTTACTGTGCCTCTGTCTAATAGTGACAAGGGAGTAATCCCTGGGACAAACCTACGATCCCCCATCCACCTATCGAGATTCTTCTTGAAGAGATTCAGTGAGGTGCTCTGCCTCACATGAACTGGAATTCTATTCCAGAGCGAAGGGAGCCTCTGGGTTATGAACCTGTCCCTCCAGCAAGTTCTATTTATTTCTGTGCTGAGGTTCAAGTCCCTCGAGTGTGTGGCTCCAAGGGATTTAGATTTACTGAGGTGGAGCATGTCCATTAATTCCGGATTTGACATAGCTTTGTATGTCAGGCATAGATCGCCTCGAAGTAGGCGGTATGCAACTGAGTACAGCTGGAGTTTTTTTTAACCGAGCAGCATATGGCATCTGTTTGAGACCCTTGATCCTCTTGGTGAGATACTTTTGGGGTCTTTCTAATTGCTGCAGGTGTCGGGTAAGGTACATCCCAAAAGGGGCATTGTATTCTATGATGGGCCTGATGAGGGATAAATAAAGGGGCACGATTACCTCTCTTGATCTAGATGTGAAATCCTTCATGATGAGGTGGGCTATGTAGAAGGTGTTTCTAACCACTTTGGCAATGTGGTTTTCAAAGGAGAGATTGCTATCAACTTGGGTCCCCAGGTCCCTAATAACTTTCTCTGTACTTAATGGGTTTCCGCCTATGTGGTAATTTGTGGGCACATTGTTTTTGCCAAAGGGTATGACACATTTTTTGACATTTAGCTTTAAACCATGGCGCTGGCACCAGTTATCTGTCTCTGAGATCTTTTTGAAGGATGTTTGTGTCAGCTGGAGAGTTGTTTATGGCGCCCAGTTTGCAGTCGTCTGCGAACTTGGTGAGCCATAGTCCTCCCACATTTGCCTGTACCTCGGAAAAGTATATACCGAACAAGAGTGGTCCCAGGACAGAACCCTGTGGGATGCCACTTGTGACCGGTTTCGAGTCTGACATGGCTCCAGCAACTCTCACTCTGTGGGTTCTGTCTTTGAGCCAGTTTGCGACCCATCTTGTTACATAGGGGTTTATATTTAAGCTGGATAGCTTATCTATGATGCCCGAGTGGGGTATTGTGTCAAATGCCTTTGCAAGGTCCAGATAGGCTGTGTGGACTACCTTCCCTTCATCTATGGCTTTGGTGACTGTTTCGAAGAAGTCAACCAGGTTCAAAAGGCAGGGTCTGCCCTTGACAAAGCCAAACTGGGTAGGATCTAGTGTCTGTAGGTCCCCAATGTCTTTGTTTATGAGCTCCATGATGATCCTCTCCATAGCCTTGCAGACTAAGCTAGTCAGGCTTATGGGGCGATAGTTTCCAAGGTCCGTAGAGGCTCCACCTTTGTGGAGTGGGACCACTGTTGCTGTACGCCATTCTGTGGGCACATATCTTGTAGTGAGGCTGAGATTGTATAGCTGTTTTATTTGAGGGATTAGTTCCTCTTGGAGTTCATGTAGGACGCAACCTGGGATGCCATCTGGTCCCATGGAAGCAGTGTTTTTTGCTTTGGAGAGGGCAGCCTTCACCTGAGCATCAGAGATGTTTGGGAGGCAGCCCTCTGCCGGGATAGATACTTGCTCTTTTGGGGGGGGGGGGTAGAAGTTTGCACTGAACCTGTCTGCCAGGAAATTGGCGATGTCTGTGGGTTCAGTGCATTTTTTGTCGTTTAGAATCAACTCACAACAAGTCTGGGAGTTGCATCCCAGGTTTCTAACATAACTGAAAAAAGCCGTATCATTGTCTTTGGTGTCCTGTGCAATTTTTCTCTCGAAGCTGGCCTTGGAGGATTTTATGAGGGATCGTAATTTTTTGCTAGTACTGATCAGAGATGCCTTCCCTATTAGGGATTTTGCTCTATCATGTAGTAGCTTCCTCCTCCTGTTGTGCAGTTTATTTATGGCAGGGGTCCACCAGACTGGACGCCTGCCTTTGGATGATTGGGTCTTGGTTTTGTTTGGGATAGCATGATCCATGCATTCCTGGAGATGTCCGTAGAATGCGTTTATATAGGATTCTGCAGTTCGGGCCATAGTTTCCACTGGCCCTGGGACCTTGAAGGATTCCCCTTAAGGATTTGCATCTAAAATCCTGTTTTCTCCTTACTTCTCAGACTTCCTCATTTCATCATCCCTTTTCCCTGTAACCTTCTCCTTATGTACATGATCCTTAATTGTGCAGTTCTAAAATAACCCTTCAAATCAAGTAATCCTATACCACCTTGGTCTTTGTTGAGAATCAACTTAACCCACTTATTTCTTGCTATTTTCCCTCTCAGATAAATTAATTTAACTGTCTTTACCAGCAGAATTTGTCTATTTATCCTTTGCCTTTCTTGTATATCATGTGATTTAGAAGTATCACATTAAAATGGTCAGACTGTTTATTCATTCAATTTATTTAATTTTTTAAAAGGTTTTTATTTATCCTTTGCTGACCAGATTAGTCCCACTAAGCTTAGAGGCCTCTTTTCAGGGGAGACCTGAGGTTATATTTAGACTACTAGGGGAAATTTGACCAGGGCATCTGGAACTTCCATTACTCTTGTTTGACAGATGCCATGAGAGCTTATCCATCTGAGCTACCATCAACTCAAGCAGGTGGGACCTAGGTTTAATGTCTTAGAAGGATGGCACATGTAATGTCTTATCAAAAGGATGGCACACTCAGACATGTGCACCAGTCTTATGCTGCACTGTAGTGTCAGCAACTCATCTAGCAGTTGTGGGAAGAGGACACGCAGCCTTCTGCACCAAGGACAACTGTGCTACATGTTGTGCCACTAACAGCAGATATGTGCCTGTGTGTATTTGGATACTGAAATGTGTACTGTCATGTTATCAGTATATACGTCTGCTCAGTATAATTTATTTCCTTATGATTGCTCTTAATCTCTAATGAATTTGTAAAATATATTTTATGGAGGTGACTCATGCTGTTGCATTGTAGCTAGCCCTGTTTCCTCTAGTACTCTGGCTTTCTTTCTCCAGTTTTATGCATCTTGAAATATGTTATGCATTTTGTCACACCGAGCCTCCCCATGATGATGAAGAGTCTTTTAACTCCCTGTACAATAACACATTTTTCTCCACTGAATTGGCAGTGTTGTGTCTTCCAGCAACATAGAAGCAGAAAAAGCTTGAAAGGAGTGGCCTATATTTGTGGAATAAAACAGACTAGAATAATGTGGTCACTGTTATACACCAGTTTCTTTGATTACTCTTCTGCATTTAGTGTGGTCTCACTACAAAAGAAATAAAGTAGTTGAATTTAAATACACAACGTTTTGTAACTTATTTTGCCGCTCTATTTGAAAACCTGTGCATAGAGCATTGTTATGTAAAGTTAACCGTGGTAGACAGACCAAGGGAGTCTCACTGAGAAATTTTGAGGATAATCAGGTATGCTTTTTATAGCGGATACGGACAATAGTGCAGTTATAAGCCAGGGAGACAAAATTGTAGGAAATACTAGCCATTGTAATATGCGCATTTGGCACCAAAAACATTATCACATTTTTGTTACGATGAAGCACTAATGCGACTGTTTAAAAAAAAAAAGAGAGAGCGATGCATTATAGAAGCATGAGTAGCTACTTAACTGTCCAGTGGCAGTGACAGCAGCACTGAATGCTGAAGGACTTTGGTTTGAGTCCCAAGTAAAAGCCAATATTATCCATTCTTGTCTCTGACTCTAATAGTGCTTAAGCAAAGGACTTTGTCTATGTGCAAGTGTAACTTGACCTTAATCAGCATGATGTGGGGTTTCTAGTTGAAAGGATAAAGGCTGTTGAGGGAGGCTGTTATGGAGAAACGCAGCCCCTGTCTGTCCAGGGGCTGTTGTTGGTCCAGCAGAAGTGACACCAGCGTGATGTGCTGGAGGTCTGGGGGTGGAGTCCCAAATGAGAGCTTATCTTATCCTTTCTTTTCTATAATTTTAGTCGTGTCCATGCAGAGAGGGCTTTGTCTGTGTTTTGTGTGCATTTGTAATTTTATATTATGATGATGGAAGGTTTCTTAGCTGGAAAGGATAAAGGCTCTTAAGGAAAAACTCAACACCTATCCAGAGCCTTATGTTGGTCAAACAGCAGTGTCACTAGCAGAGTATGCTGAAGATATTGGGATCTAATCCCAGATGAGAGCTAATATTCTTGGGACTGAGTCCCAGATGAGAGCTAATATTATCCTTTCATTTGTATTACTTTAACAGTGTGTAAGCAGAGAGCTTTCTCTGTATTTGTTTTTTGTAATTTTGCATAACTGTGAAAGGAACAGTTGTCTGTTTTTTAAACTTTGAGTAATTGACTAATAAAGAGCAGGGACTTTGTACCTTTGTAAATCTTTGGGTAATTTTATTGTGTCAAGTAAAATATTACACTTAACTCTGAGCTTCATTTAGGGTGGCTTTCATTGTTTTTCAGAGCTACTTGAGGCAAGATGTCCTTCAGAATCGCTAATGTAGCCTACCCAGCTTCTCTCTCCTTTTTTTTTTTTTTTTGTTGAGGATTTCTAGATTGCACGCAAGAGTGACTACGCTATTCTTGGGGTCTATAGTACGTTGAAATGCTATTCCATTGAACACCTATCCATTGACACCTAATCAAAGAAACAATTTGCTGAATGTAATAAGGGCAAGGAAATACTTGCCCGCAGCACAACATACCAACATGTATGTGAAATCAAACCCACCTAAGTGGGGTGCTTCACCTCCCACATGCCCCTCTAACTGTAAATATCATCTCCAAGATCGCACTACAGTGGAGAAAAGGGAAAAGTTCTATTGTCAGCAAACTACGTCTTTGCCCTTATTACATTCAGCAAATTGTTTTGCTGATTAGGTGTCGATGGACAGGTGTTAACTGGAATTGCATTTTTGGTGATGTAATATAGACTCCTATTCTTGTCTGTTTTACTCCTTGGGTATAGGGCATTTCTTTCCTGGTTTTCTGCTAACTTGATTTAAGGTAACAGTTCACTGTTGAAGTTAAGAAGCTGGGTTTGAAGTTTGACCGAGTAAGCGAATTTTGCATACTAATGCATGTTGTTCCTTTTCTACAATTGACATTTTACCTCTGTTTTTATCTCTCCCCAGAGACTCTGCTTTGCAGTTAGTCTTCTGACTTTTCTAGGTTGGATTCTAAAACTGTATTAAAACTATGCCTGTCAGATTGAAGATTGTGTTTTCTCTGTCTTATTGCAAGTACTGAATCAAGCTAATTACTTTTTCAACTAGCCAGCATTTTGCATTGTCTTATTGTCACTTGTATGTAACATTCACCACCGTAAATTCAAAAGGTGCTCACTGTGACCCTATATGTGATAGATGATTCAGCAGTCTAGATGACCTTTTAATGAGCATCATTTTTTAATCAAGACAGCGCACTATAACGTCGAATGAGGCAGTTCTGTGCCTTCACATGCAGTGTACTGGAGACAGAGTAGACCAGTATAACCTAAATGTGTTTTGAATCTAGACTAATGTTTAGTATTGTCTGTGCCTTCTAAAACTACTTTGACTGTTTAAATTGATGATAATTATACTGTGCAGTCTGTGGATAAACTAGCTAGGAATTTGTGATAAACTGTTTTACTTTATTTTTGTTGCAGACCAGCAAAGAAGACAAACTGTCCAGTCGTATACAGCGTACTCTAGGAAACTATGACGAAATGAAGGATTTTATAGGAGATAGATCATTACAGAAACTTGATGAAATCCCAAAGCATGCCATCTCATCTACCACAGATGGAAAATCCAGCCAAGGTTTTTTTGGTGAACAACGTCACAGCAGCTCCCACCAGAGCAGTAAATGGACCCCTGTTGGGCCAGCACCGAGCACTTCACAATCACAGAAACGTTTTGGTTCAAGTCATAGTAGTAGTCAGAGGACTAGTAGTAGTAGCCAGCGGCATGATCGTGATTCTTATAGTAGCAGTAGTCGTAAAAAAAGTCAGCATGCCTCTGAACACTCCAAGTCCCACTCTTCGAGTCCTGGAAAATTGTCTGTCTCATCTTTAAGCTCTAGTCATTCCAGGTCACATGGGCCAGATCACCACAGTAAGGAACACCAACGCTCTAAATCA
Organism: Protopterus annectens; assembly: GCF_019279795.1. Taxonomy (NCBI): domain Eukaryota; kingdom Metazoa; phylum Chordata; order Ceratodontiformes; family Protopteridae; genus Protopterus; species Protopterus annectens. The sequence continues at coordinate 1,428,450,504 of NC_056733.1, read as the reverse complement.
CCACGTGAGCCTGATGGAAACTGGGACTCTCCTTCTAGAGTTCATTCATTTTCTTCCAGTGGACAGCACAATAACCAGTCCTTCCCTCCATCATTGATGTCAAAGTCTAGTTCAATGCCACAAAAGCCCACTGCTTATGTGAGACCTATGGATGGACAGGAGTCCAATGAACCAAAGTTGTCCTCTGAACACTATGGTAGTCAAGGTCATGGTAACAGCCTGAATGAACTTAAGCCTAGTAAAGCCTCTCTCACCAAACTTAAAATACCATCTCAACCTCTAGATGTAAGTAAAATAAAAAATAAAAGTTTATTTTTGTGGTTAAATAATGTTAATTGTAAACTGACAGAGGATAGTGCTTGTTGGTAAACTTGTTTTGGGATTAGGTTTATGAATTTTTTTAAATTGTTTTATCTGCTTCACTTTGTGTTTTAGATGGTTTAAAGAAATCCGCACTCTTACTTTATTGCATTTACATTCTGTTGGGACTACGTGAAAAGAACAATCTTGTAAGTGGATCTATTATTCCTTGTGCAGGAGTAGGATATGGATTCTTTGCAGCGGTGCTAGTACCCTTTTGCCCTATTTTAGACTTTTAGCTATAAAACCTAAGTTCTCAATTTCAGGGTCACTGCATCCCTTTAAGCCAGGTTTTTGTCTGTATTCATGGGAAACAGATTGGTTTTGTAGCTCCTGGTGTTAGTCCTTCGCAGAGCTCTTGTGGTGGTCATTGGAATGTTTCTGCATTCAGTGTCTTAAAAATCTTAAGACTTGCATGTACAGTCAACACGTCATAAGAATGGACTTCCTGAAGAGTTGCGTTTGTTCGGCCGTTGAAAGTGCCTGTAATTAACCTTCTTAACTCACAGATGCAGTGAAAGTGTCTTGAGGCAGTCATTTTATTGTAATATGGCTTAGAGTACTCGGCCCACTGTCCTGCTTAACATTCCTGGTGTCAGTCATTATTATAGCAATAACCCATGCCTGGGTGTGGGTAATGCTAAATTTACCCACGGTTGGCGTGGTTTGCTCGAGGCGGCCCGAGGGACCAAACAAAGCCAACCGTGGGTAAATTTAGCATTACCCACACCCAGAAGTGGGTTATTGCTATTATACCATGACATTATTTAAGAAAAGAAACTATTCCTTTTCTTAAATAATGGCATAGTATAATGCCTGTTTGCTGCCCTTCCGCAGATGTCTGGCATCCGCGGCAGTTCTGATGTACTTGCGCGCCTGCGCAGTACATCAGAGCTGTGGGCAAAAGCAACGGAGAAAGCAAGATCTCAGTTGCTTTTTTTTTAGTGTTTTGCTATGTTAAATGAGTTTAACATAGTGAGACAGTTTTAAAATAAGCAACGGAGATGTCCGTTGCTTATTTTAAAACTGTCTCGCTATGTTAAACTCATTTAACATAGCGAACACTAAAAAGCAACGGAGATCTTGCTTTCTCCGTTGCTTTTAAACTGTTCGCTATGTTAAATGGGTTTAACATATGAGACAGCTTTAAAATAAGCAACGGAGATCTCCGTTGCTTATTTAAAGCTGTCTCGCCATGTTAAACCCATTTAACATAGCGAGACAGTGTTTAAAAGAGTTATACTAATGGAAAAAGTCCGCGACGGACCTTTTTCCATTAGTATAACTCGATTTACAACGGGCACGCTGGCCAATCAGCGTGCACGTTTTGGGGGGGGTCATGGTATAATATCTGTTTTTAACCTGTCTGATGAGGAACTCTTAATTTCTTGGCAGTTGATATTTTTGTATTGGGACTGTGGCCCCTGTACTTGGAAGGTCACTTGTAGGATTAGTTCTGCCTGTTGGGGTTTTACAGTACATACCCTAATTTTCATTTATTTTGTGTGACTTGCTGTAGTAGAATTTACATTTTTGGTATTTGAAAAGGAGATTGTCTTTAGACTGCTGGACTTGAGTGCTTCATGCATGCTGTCTTCAGGTATAACTTTCCCAGGCTACACAAGCAGTTGTCCCTCCTGTGACATGCATCCCCCCCCTTCCATTTTCCTCCCACTACTGAAAGTGTTGGATCTTAATGGCCACAGGATACCTCTGGAAGTGTGTTTTCCTGTCAGTGGTTTGCAGTTAGCGTATAAGTTGGCAGTCTGTCGTTTTCTGCTATATGTTCACAGTTATTTTTTTAAGACTTTTTTTCTTCCTGATTGTGTCCTGCTGTTCATGGTGGTAGTTACATTATGTAGTTTCCTTTCCTAACAGTGTGCTTTCTTTTTCCTTTTTTGATTTTTGTCTAGTTGCCCTAACACTTTTTCCTGTCTTGTGCTTGAATTTTATTGCAAGTTCAGCTCTGTGTGGCTGTGTTCCTCCTTCCCTTCTTGCCCTACTCATTAACTGCTTTACATAATTAGACTTGTTTGGCCTTTTTTCCCCTTGGACACCTTCCAATTTTATTAAAACATTGGTTATTTGAAGAGGAATGTCTGAAAGCTACCTTGAAGAGAACTTTTCTTTAACTTTGTAAATTTATAGTGAGAAGTATTTCCTCCAGTCACATCTTTTAGATCAACCTGATCTTGATAACTTGTTAGTGTGTGTGTGAAGTATGTTGACTCCCAGGCTTCTTGCCTCCTTCTGGTCTTGTAACGTGTAATCGACCCCAGCTATTTTTTTTTAGTTTGCTTAGCCTTCATTTCAGGTTTAATGATGATGCAGGTGCCTTCACCATTGTTTAACACACGTCCTTAAATGCCATGTTTCTGTCACAGGAAACTGAATGTTTTTAATCCCTATCTTGTGTCTCCAGGCATGATGATTCTGGGTGTTGCTGTTTGATTAGACTGTTCAGTCTTTGATAGCACGCCATTCTACCTTACCAGGTGGGACTTTCATTCTCTTCCCTTGTTTCTGTGCCTCTTTGATGCAGTGTTCAGACATGTTAAATAGGTCTTGGTCACAGTCTTTAACTAGTCTGTTCAGTCTGGAATGGTCAGATTAACATGTGGTTATTCTGTCTAGTTCTTTTAGAACAATACTTGAACTCAGGGTTGGTTGAGTGTAAACCATAAATCAGCTCTTGGCAACAGGTCGCTGAGGCTGCTGAGCAGGGTGGCTGAGGTGTTGTATCCTGGCTGAACTGCCACTCTGCAGTGGTTCCTTTTGTCCTTCCAGGTCTTGGTATGCTAGCTTGGATTCTTGTTTCCCCTTACTCTTCTTGTGAGTTGATCGTTAGGGTGTTAGTTCTCGCCTGTGGGCTGTGATTATACCAGGGTGATGATGCTCTCTTGCTGTGGTGCACCATTTCCATGGACTTCATTGTTCTCTTCTTTTTGGCAGTTTATTGCAGACAAACGATCAGCACATCTCCACTTCCGTGTTTGGGAAGTGGGGCAGACTCCTTGTACAAGTTTGTTATTTGATGTACTTGGTCACCTGCTGAGCAGAACAGTTATTCCATCTCCTTAAGCCTAATTGGGCTTACCTCTGATTCTGTGCTAATGGATATCAGATTGTTGCTGTTACAGGGCTCGACAGGGTTTCAGTTGAGGGCATCTCGTTGTTGGTCCTTACTCCGCCACTTATGTCCACTTACCTAGAGGCTGGATTATTAAGACCTTACACTAGTGTTTCCCCTAATTTCATCCAGGCTGCTAAGGGGTCATAACAGAGGTGCCAGGGCAGGGCTTCCCAAACTTTGGCAGTTGGACTGAAGTTCAGTGCCAGTGTGTGCTGTTGTCTTGAGATGTGCATCCTTCCTATATGGGTTTTAAGTCATCTTTTTAGTAATATAGTAATACTAAATGTAAGCAGTCAACATAGAATCCCTAATCTTTTAAGAACCCAGTTAATCACTTTATAGTACATCATGAGATATTGCATCGAAATGTACTATTGCCTGTATGTGCAAGTATTTTAGTATGCAGCATACTTCAGCCATATCCATATGCCTGCAGTCTTTTCAAATCAAGTACACACACCGACGTCAGTACAAAAGTTATAAATGTAGATGTACAACTTTCCATACCTGTTAATGCATTGTAGATGTATCACTGCTACCAGTCATTCAATGCCTGGTATGTTGCCTACAGACAAGTTTATGCTGGACTTACTTTCACTAACCAATTCATGTTGTTTGGTTATGTTTTAGTAAATATATAGTAATTAACTGTTGTACATGTATTAAACATAATTATTGAATGAAGTGTATTTGGTTGACATCTTTCCTATGTCAAAAATGTAGCATTCTCATATATGTAGCTCTTTCCTTGTCATTCTAACAGTCAAGTGTAAGTGACAACTATTAGATGGTTACTTGCTGCGTTCTGTACTTGGTCTTGTAGAATGTCTTTCTCCGATTTCCAGTAGCTAACTTCCAGTAGTCTTTTCCCTAAATAGTAAAATTAGTGGCCTCTGTTTAATAACATGACTACAGAACTACCAGTGAAAATCCGCCTAGTATGGAAAAAAAAAATCTTTTTTTTTTTTTTTTACATTATTTCACCATTCCTTTTGTTGAGAAATGAGTTACGTTTTACCAGCTAGTAAGTGTTTGGAATCCAGTCTGTATTCCTGTAACAGTAAGTTCACACACACTTATCATTTTTATTCACTCCTACACATAGCCCTCCAGCTTTCTTTCCAGTAGCAACTCAAGATAATTTTGCCACCTGGCAACTTTCACTCTGTAGCACTCCCACCATCCTTAGAAAATTCTGACCAGATTACCACAGTGTAGAAGCACGAAAAGTTTAAAAAAAAAAAAAAAAAAAGGAAATGCCTGTCAACCCCAGACATTTATACAGATGTAAATCCAGTCAGGCAAGTTACTGTCAATCTTACCCAAGCCATATATCTCTACATCACAGGGAAGCCATACTGTTATGTATTGTTTTCACTGACCTGTCATATTCTTTTCTGATACATGTATATAGAAATGTCATTTAATACGAAGTGCTGTCATAGACTGTTTCAAGTAATAATACAATATCGTGCACCAAATAACATAATTCCTTCTTTTTTCATTCTCTTTTCTCATCCTGTGAAATAGACACCAGACTCCATCAAGCTTCTGTACAAGCTCGTCAACTACCCTTCCCGTCCAGAGAACAGTTAGACTAACTCTCATTCTTAGAATCCTAACACATAGTCTGCCCGTACGGATATTGCCTTTCAAGTCCAATGTCTTAAGCCTACCTTATTTCATTGAACCAGCAAGAGAGTGAAATAGACAAAAGGTTAAGCATTTTATCTTTGCACAGATATACTTGAAAGGCAAAACATTGTCAGGTAGCAGAATGTGTAAACATCATAAATGTAACTTGACCATTTATTCTTGTACTTTGTTATAACGTTATCAGCTACTAGTTTCTAACCATTTCATCTTTCACTTTTAGCTTCCTTAAGTAACTCTTTAACAATGTTAATGGTAATACAGTGAGATGCATGTATTGGAATGGATAAACAACCACAAAGGAAAGGCCACATATATAATCATCAAGACATAAAAAAGGTAAATGAGCAAGCTTCAGTCAAATTGAAGGCACTTTAATGTAACGTATAATCACTCTAAGACTGAGGTAACCATTTGCATTGACACTGATTTCCATTGAAGTTGCTACTAAATTCATAGATAGTTGCAAGACTTGTAGTCCAGGGGGCCATTGAGGGGCCTAGCCCAGATGTCCAGTGGCGTCTAAGCAGTATCTGGTTAAGTGATTTGCTCAAGATCAACAGTAGGCAATCATACCCATGTACCACAGGAACTACGTATTACAGCCTTAACCCTCTGCACCAACTGCTAGATGACATACATAAATTATGTAATACGAGCTGGCTGATGTTCTTCGTGTTTCACTGTTGCAGTCATTACATTTGGGTCATCCTGCTGGCAGGTTGCCCTCAGCCGGAGTGAATTCCAAAGTCTTGGGTCCTGTGTTGGCTGCTGTCGCCCCTTCCCTGACATCAGGAGTATAAAAGAAGCAGCCGACGCCATTTTCTTCAGTCTTTCTTGCCGCGTGGTGCCCGAAGCAGAAGCAGTTTGCAAGTGCCGGTCGGCTGACTCCTGAGATTTTCATTTTTTTGAGTTTCAGATCCGAAGTCTTAAATAAAGCTAAGTACCCCGTTGGGAAAACTTTTTTTTCTTGCTCCAGACCGATGTCCGAAAAAGTTAATAATTGTATTTCTTGTGGAAAGCAAATACCTCATAAGGATTTTCATTCTTATTGTATTCCTTGCCTAGGCCCTGATCACAACGTTACTGGTTGTCGGTTTTGTGCTAGATTTAACCAGTGCACTATTAAGCATCGGTATGATTTTGCTTTAAACTTTTTTTGGACGCTGGTTTAATTATCCTGAAATGTTGTCGGATAGCTATCCGACTACCGGAGTTTACAAAAAATGCAAAGAAAAGGATAGAGAAAAACACCCGAGGCACAAAACCGACGGTGAAGCTTCTCCTAAGCCAGTCGCCGGTTCTCAGTGAGGCGCTTTCGCAGCCCCTGACTCCCGCTACTTTAGAGTCACAGGCCGCTACCGACTCCCACATGGAGTCGGCCATGCCGCTGGATACTCGAGGTATTAGAGCCTCTGTCTCTAAACCTTCAGATGGGTCCGGAGCCGCTGAGCAGGTACCGGCTTCTGAGGGTGTATTTCAGACCTAAACATCTTTACATTAAAATGACTTGAGCCTCAAAGGCAAAGACTAAAGCACCTTCTAAAGCAAGGAAACTCAAGAGCCACATGGACAGGCCTCTATGCCCAAAAAACAGATGCTCAAAATAGCCGAAGACTTTATTACCTTGATCAGGGGTTCCCATCCCCCTCCTGATAAGAGGCCTAGGCAATACACTGACTATGAATCTTCAGATCAGGTTTCTATTTCTTCTGGTTCCTCTTCTGATCAGGAATATTCTCATCCCCCCTGTGAGGATTCTGATGCTGAAGAATCTATACCTTCAGCATCTCCTTCTGAGGACTATTCCTTTGGGGAAACCTTGCATACCATGAGGGAGCATTTCCGCTGGGAGAGCCAAGATTTTTCAGAATATAAAAAGAGGCTCAGGGATTTTCTTTTACTACCTCAGCACAGGCCTCTAGCCATTTCACCTGTTAGACATTATAGATGTGTTTTCGGAGTCTAGTCTGACCCCTGACTCCTTACCCCCCAACTCCTGTTAAGCCTGACAGATATTACAGGGTTCCTGACTCTCTCAGATTTCTTTTTAGAAACCCTGCTGCTGACCCAGAAACTATTTCACAGGGTACAAAGGGAGTTGAGGCTTCCACTGCAAAAAACCCAACCCCGTCTGACAGAGATTCAAGGGCACTGGATAGATGAGGAAAAAAGATTTACACATCTGCAACTTGGGCTATAAGGGCCTTAAACTGTCAATTTCATATGCTTAAGTATCAGCAACATGTTATGGGATTGCTTAAACAGAAAATGTTAAAATCTGAATGTGCAGAAAACAAGGAAATGCAGGATTTATTGTATGCAGCAGAACAAGTTGGAAAACATACTTTGCAATGTGGTTTTGATTCTTTGAGGCCTCCTGCAGGGCCGCAGTTACAGGTTCTGTAATTAGGAGGCATGCTTGGTTAAAGGAACAAAATTTGCCTTATGTTAAAGTAAAATTACTAGATGCACCTTTACAGCATGATACTTTGTTTGGTGTTAATGCAGAATAGGTGTTAAAGAAAATGGAGGACAAAGCTAAATCTATGCAAACTGTCAAGAGTTTTTTTCAAGTACAGCCACCTAGGTTTAGTAGACACTGGCCTACAATAAATTGGTCCTTTCCTGTGTCAGACAGACCTCAAAGGGGCAGATCCAGATGCCCTAGGGGGCAGATCCCAGGCGCAATGTTCTTACAGGCCTAAGCAATGGGGGACTTCTACCTCCAAAGCTGGAGAAGATAGACCACAAACATACAGAAAACAGTCCCAATGACTTCCCCCTGCCAGCACCAAGTACTTATCTTCTGGCAACACCCTTAGGGGGAAAATTAGCACTTTTTGCTCAAAATTGGCACATCATAACCCAGGACAAGTGGGTTCTAAACAGTGTCACAAGGCTACATGTTCCATTTCCATACTCTGCCAAAGGCAAACGGTTGGCCAGATCTGCCAAAAAATCAATGGGCAGAGGCACAAAAACGAGTCTCATCCCTCATGGACATGGGGTCCATTCAACAAGTACCAGAGCAAGAGCAGGGACAAGGATTTTACTCAAGACTGTTCTTGGTACCCAGAAAGGACAAGGCCTGAGGCCGATACTGGATCTATCTATTCTGAACACTTTCCTGGATATTCCGAAATTCAAAATATTTACTTTGCAGCCGCTTCTGCCCATGCTGGGCAAGAATGCTTGGTTTGTGACATTAGACCTAAAAGAGGCATACCTGCATGTTCCAGTCATGCAGAAGATACCCAAGATTCAAGGCTGGTTCAATGCATTACCAATTCTGTGCACTGTCCTTTGGCTTATCTACTGCGCCCAGGGTCTTTACAAAATGCCTGGCACCGTAATTGCATTCTGCAGACAAAGAGGAATACAGATATATCCTTACTTGGACGACTGTCTCATTCAAACAGAGAACAAGGGCATTCTTCTTCAATGTCTGGCATTTGTGAAAAGACTTCTAACATGCCTAGGGTACACAGTCAACAAAAAGAAATCAAAACTAGTACCCTCACAAGAGATAATATTCCTGGGTGCAAGCTTGAATACAACTGCCCAGATGGCTTATCTCACGCTAGACAAACAAAGGCAACTGACTACCTATTTCAAAATGTTGGCAACGAAGGCCCAGTTATCTGCAAGAAAAATTCTGCGGGCTTTGGGCTTCATGGCCTACTGCATCCTACTAATTCCATATGCAAGACTGCATATGAGGAAACTTCAATGGTACCTAAAAAGCATTTGGATTCAACATTGCCACAGCCTGGAAACAGTCATTACTCTCATTCCCTGCCTGCAACAGGAGTTTCGATGGTGGGCAAATGCTTGTCACCAGAACAAGGGACAGCCATTCACACTACCTCTAGCCAGGCAGACACTAACAACGGGTGCATCAGACTATGCCTGGGGAGCCCACGTGGCAGGAAGATGCATTCAGGGCACATGGTCCTCAAACCAAATGCATCTACATATCAGTCAAAAAGAGATGTTAGCTGTTCAGAATGCACTGACAGACTTCAAGGACCTACTTCAACCGGTACAACTACTGATAGACAACACCACAGTCATGTGGTATATAAACAAGTAGGGAGGCACACATTCTTAGCCCCTTTGCAGACTAGCCATGACCTTGTGGGACACAGCTTTGACTTGCCAAGTACATCTGCAGGCACAATTCCTGCAAGGAAAGGAAAATACCCTGGCAGACGAACTAAGCAGAAACCTCATGGATCCTCACGAGTGGAAGCTGGATCCACAGGTCTTCAGCATAACAAGGAAATGGGGATGCCCGGTCATAGATCTGTTTGCCTCCCCCTCTCAATTACCAACTAGAAAGATTCTGCACAAGGACTTATCACATACAAGCATGGAAAGTGGACGCCCTATCCTTCAGCTGGAAAAACCTATCCGTATATGCCTTTCCTCCACTGCTTCTCCTCCCCAAGGTGCTCCTAAAGGTCAGACAGGAGAAGCCTAAGATGATACGGATTGCCCCAGACTGGCCACGCGTCAGTACTGGTATCCAATATTAAAGAACTTATCTCTATACCCAGCTTGGGCCTTACCTCAAATACCTCTACTACTGTCACAGCAAAACAATCAGATCATGCACAGTCAACTCAAGACATTAAACTTGGCAGCATGGCGGATAATGTAGTCATACAAAAAACACCACTCAGTAAAGCTGTGATGGATGTCATTCTGGAAACCAGAAGGTCTCGTACTAGAAAATCTTATGCTGGAAAATGGAAGAGATTCTGTGCCTGGAACCAGGCACAAGGAACTGATACAGCAGTACCAAATATTCCTCAGATTTTGCAATACTTAACTGAGATGCTGGACAAAGGCCTATCTTTTTCATAAATTAAAATTCATGCCTCTGCCATTTCGGCTCATTGCAATACAGAGCCACCACTTTTTTCTCACCCTTTATTAAGGCAGTACCTCAGAGGAGCCAAAAATGTAAGGCCCCCAAGGAGACTACCAATACCTGCAGGGGACCTCAACTATGTCTTGGAAAACCTCACACTGCCTCCTTTTGAGCCAGCTGCTACTGCTGATATGAAGTTTTTATATTGGAAAACAGCTCTGCTCTTAGCAATTACTTCAGCAAGACGAATTTCAGAGCTACAGGCACTCATGGCTGTGGAACCTTTCATAATTTTTCATCCAGACAGGGTCTCCCTGAGGACAAACCCAACATTTATACCTAAAGTAGTGTCCAGTGTGGCTCTTAAACAAGCCATCCATCTGCCAACCTTTTACCCAAATCCACAGAACAAGGGGGAGAGAATTCTGCATTCTTTGGACATAGATTCTACTTGGACAGAACCGAAGCTTTCAGGAAGACAGAGCAATTACTAGTGGCTTATGCTGCAGGATCACAAGGAAAGCCTATCTCAAAGCAGACTGTTTCTAAGTGGTTAGGCCACTGCATTTGTTTCTGCTACTTACACTATGGCAAACCAGTGCCTAAGGGCATTAGGCCTCATTCCACCTGAGCTGCAGCCACCTCAGCAGCCTTTCTCAGGTGAGTACCAACCAGAGACATTTTAGAGGCGGCTACTTGGAGTTCAGTGCACACCTTCACAAAGCATTATTATCTGCCACTCTACTGTAAATCCAGGGCAGGCTTTGCCACTGCAGTCCTGCAGGGCCTCATAGCCGCACCTACTGCTGTCTAGTTCCAGCCTCCCAACCATAGCTTTGGGACTCTACCCAAATGTAATGACTGTAGCAGTGAAACACGAAGAACATAGTACAGTTGTGTACAGTTACCATAAATGTAGATGTTTGAGTGTATTCACTGTTGCAGTCCAGGTTTACCCACCCGCCTTCCCCCTTTTTTCTTTTGGATCTTATCTTTCCTTCTCTGATTTATACTACCTATGTGGTGTATTTGTTTATAGATGAAGGTAAAATTTATATTTGTGTATTTATGAATATATATATAAAATCTGGCTACCCTTTTTGGGGGCACCTGACATCTGGGGCAAGAAAAACTGAAGAAAATGGCGTTGGCTGCTGCTTTTATACCCCTGATGACCTGACATCAGGGAAGGGGCGACAGCAGCCGACGCAGGACCCAAGACTTTGGAATTCAGGCCAGCTGAGGGCAACCTGCCAGCAGGATTACCCAAATGTAATGACTGCAACAGTGAATACACTCGAACATCTACATTTATGGTAAGTGTACACAACTGTACTTTCTGTCTGTTCCTCAGTGGATTTGTCTTCAGATCCAACCTCGACCACTCAGGTTTTTTGTACTTCTACTGCATTACATCTTTCTCTGCTTATTTTAAAGTGCCCTTCCTCCCCTGTTAACAACATTTTCATATGTAATCCCTTTATCTCTAGTTTTCTCTCTCTTTTTTTCATGCATGCATGTGCTTTTTGTAGTACCTTTCGTAGTTTGCTATTTAACAAAATATATCTATCTGTATATCTGTCTATATATATTTTTTTTCGGTATACATTGTAGTGGGTATTGTTAGCATTTTCTTAATTTTTCTTTTCCAGGATTTATGGATAGTAGTAAATGTGTCCAACAAACCGTCAGGAATCTAGAAATGTGTGGCCTGTGGCCAGAAGATACCAAACTCTGGTGCACACTGTGTATACTGCCTCTGTGCTACCCACTTAAATGAGCAGTGCTCTCTCTTCACTGCTTTTGATTCTTCGACAATTGCTGAGTGTGAAAACAAGCTGGTGTTCAAGGGACTTCTCCCTGCCCCTGTGGGAGACTTGTCCCATGCTCATTCTACTGCATCTGTATGTTCTTCTGTCAAGAAAACTTTGGACTGGTTCAAAGGGGAAAAAGTCACAGAATATCTGAAAGAGAACCTGATCACTCTCCTGCTTCTCTTGCTTCAACCTTGGTGTCAAAATCTTCCAAACCATTGTATCTGAAACTGTTCCCCCAACTTATTCTGATCGGATCCAAAACAACTCTCCTGAAGCAGAGTTTTTCCCTAAAGCAAGTTTCTTCTTAAGGTTTGGTATCCTTTTCTGCAAGAGGGACCTTATCACCAGTTGTCTAGGTCACCTTCTACTAGCTGTTCTCTACGGTCAGTCTGGTCAACAAAGAGTCTTTCCAAAGCGGATGTGGATCAGTTAATGAGGAAATTCTTTAGGACCCACATTCAATTGGTGGTCCTCCCGGCCTCTGCTGGATCTGGGAGTTTAGTTTCTTCCCGTCATCATGTCGTAGCTCTTACCCTAATCCATTTTTTGGGTTTGGGCATTATGTATCTGAGTGGTATTCAGAGCTTGTCCACGGCTGATGCAAAGACTTGACTTCACTCAGGTGCCATCTCTGATCCGACTGGTTCTGACTGCGTCTGATCTGAATGGATCTCAAGGCTGAAGTGTTTTTGCTGGATCCAGGGTTGGGGGACAGGTTCAACTCTGAAGTTTTCAAAGTGGTCTATTCTTCTAGGAGCTTTGGCACTGGACAGCTTTGCTCTGGTGTCTGCCTCAGAACTGAGCTGGGCTGAATTTTGAGGTTTGTATGGAGCATGTGGCTCAGCCCCAGCCAGACAGATTTTAGGTTCCCCTTTGGCTTCAACATTCATGGTTGTCATGAGATCAAATTCCCTTTCAGATGAGTAGACTTCTCTCACTCACTCCCTCTGTTCTGCCCATTCCCCCATAGAATAACCTTTCGTCCTGAGCATACTCATCCAGTCCTATTGCGACAGCTGGGTTCATCATGCCTCAAGGTAGTCTGTATTGGAGGAGACTCTGCTCTCTCTGAAGTCCTCCCCATAACATCCCCCTGTGGAGATGTTTTGGGTAGTCTATATTGGAGGACTCTTGGATCTCTCTCATCCTCCCCGTAACATCCCACTGTGGCGATTTCTTGGAAACATATGTATGAGGAGACACTGACCCCCCCCAGGACTTGCTCGCAGAAGATGCTGCTTTCGATTGGGGAGAAGGGGTCCTTCTGATCTCCTCTCGGACATCTCATTCAGGGAGATCCTTGAACTTTTGAGAGAAAGGTGGGTGGTCCACTGAAGCCCTCTCCCAAGAGGATTCATTGTTTCCTGAGGCTTTTGGATCTGATCTGGCTACATTTTGGATGGTTCCTCATGCCAGTTGGATGGTATATTTCTTCTCCAAGTGGGCATGGAATGAGCTGGATGACTGAACCAGTTCTCTACAAATCAGCCAAGTATTTAGTTTCTTGAAAGGACCACCAGTATTGGAGCAAGCATCCAGCCGTTGATTCCATGTTAGTGGCGGCTGCCACCAAGAAAGATCTAGCCAAACAGAGCTCTTCTGTCTGTCCTCATCCCTAACAAGAAGTCCATGGCATTGGACAGATTTGGGACGTTATTTGCCTCCGCTACCTTCTCTTTGTGCATGCTGAATTATCTTGGCACATGTCACAGCGTTTCATAGGGATTTGACTAAAGAAATATCTAAGTCCCTTTCTGGGTCTATATCTACCGAGGGCAAGAAGACCTTGGACTCAGCCACCCCACAGTCCATTTCATGTGTGTCAGTGCACCTGATATCTAATGCAACAGAGGATGGACAGAAGAGAGAACATCAGATAGTTATGTGCTTAGCATAATGACAGATGCGGTTTTTCTGCCTCCATTCTTCAACTGCCCGCCTTCCTTTTCCACTTCCTTGCCACTGAACTCACTACTACTATTGCTTCTGATGCATCTGATCTGTCCAGTGCTTAAGGCTTTCCCTGTGCACTTTGAGCTCCAGAGCAGCCTATGAGTTAAGGCATTACTCTAAGGAGGTGCACCTGGATACATTTGTGTGACTTTGTGAAGCACTTCAAGATGATGTGAATGTCCCTTTTGATTCTCAAACCTGTTTGGGCCTAAAGTCCGGGAAATGCTTTCCAAAAGCAAACAGAATGGAAAGACCCTTTCTGTCATTGGAATACAGTTCTCTACCCCACCGAGATCGGTCTTCAGGAAGCAGAAGGGGGGGATAAGAAACTTTAGATCTGATGTTATTCTTCTTTATTTCTTGATCTTTGGGTACGATTCTAGTCCCTGGAACTGGCTTGGCCATTACGCAGCCCACTCAAGCCAAAAACTCTCGAGCCAAGTCTCTACCCACAGTACCCTCTCCAGATTACCTCAGATCTTGATTGCCGCTCTTGTCGCAGGACGCGTCCGCTAGATTCTCTAGCAGCTAAGTAAAATCGTTATAGTTTTCTCATACCCTTTTCATATTTTCTATTCAAAAATGTTCCTACTGTAGTATTACTTAGAATTTTATACATTTCTATAGTTGAATCTCGTTCTACCCATTTTTCTGTTTATCCCTCTCCCCAACACTTGAGTGTTTTCTACCATCACTGATAGTTCATTCCTTGTCTTTACTACCTTCTATCCCACCTTTCTTTGTTAAATGAGTAAGGGTGCTGTGTTCCTTTACCTGACTCTATTCTTAGTCTACCATCATTGGTAGTACTTACCTTTCTCTGCATTATTTTATTTGGTAGCTTAAGACTACCATCATTGGTAGCCTTCCTCTCCCATGTGTGTGTGTGTGTGTGTGTGTGTTTCCCTTTTAGTGTGTTAGTGCTGTCTGTTGACTTTTATTTTTCTTAGTCAACATAGTGAATAAATTCAAAGGGACAGCAGTGTTTAAGCAGTGTGAAAGTTGTGGTAGAAAGATGCCCAGCTCTGATGGGCACTCTTCTTGTGTGTACTGCTTGTGCCCTGTGCATCTTCAGCAAGACTGTATAATCTGTCAAGCCTTCAGTAACGGGGCCCTTGTGGAAAGGAAAAATTAATACTAAAAGGGTAATTAAGTCTTCATGTGAGGAGAGACTGTCCAAGTACAGCACATCGCCTTCCTCCCCCTCTTCCTCCTCTAAATCTGGACTGGGACAGAAGAGGAATCATTTGGTGCCGGCGTCCCCTTTTGCGCCAGCAACCAGTAAACATAAATCTTTGTCTACCACATCAGTGAAACTGAGGTATGAAATGAAGAAAAATTATGAAGTGGACTTCCTTGACGCCATCTGCCGTAGCATCTTTAGCAGCATTGGTCTCTGTGCCGATCATCTCGGAACCAACAACTATAACTTCCCTGTCTGTTCCAGCTCACCTGTAAGAATTGTGGAAATATTGGAACCGACACCACCCCTGGTGCCAAAACCTGATATCGTACCCAGGATAAGATATTCCCCTTCAGTTGACCCTTTTGTGGGACAGCTCCCAAGTCCATTCTTAAAAAAAATAGAATCTCCTTCAGGCTTCTGTCTCTGTTCCTCCAGGAGTCTTACTGAAGTTGGTGTCATGAGGTTGGTGGATCAGCTCTTAGTGGCTAGGGGTCTCTGTCCCCCAGGCCCCACCCCCTTATGCCATTGGGGTTTTCTCTCCCAGGACTCCACCAAGCTTTCCTCCTCTAACCCCCTCTGAGGGCATGGAATGTACGACTCCAGTTCTTCCGGTTCCAGCTGTTCTGGTGCCAACAGTCTTTTCCCCTTCGGTTCCAGGATCTGCTTTGAGTTTCTTGTTTCCATCTGAACCAGTGGATTTCTGGGGCCGTAGCTCTGCTGCCAGATCCGAAGGCCTCAGATTGGCTACAGCTTTTTATTTAGAGTCATCCTTAACTCTTGGAGTTCGACTGATGTCGGCTATTCCTTGACTCCTGCTTTGGGTGAAGGTTTCCCTGAGCAGGATGGAACTACGGATGTTCGTGTTTCACTGTTGCAGTCATTACAATTGGGTTATCCTGCTGGCAGGCTACCCGCAGTCGGCCTGAATTCCAAGGTCTAGGTCCGGCGTCTGTTGCTTTCGCCTCTTCCCTGACGTCAGTGCGCCGGGGTATAAAACATGCAGCTGACGCCATTTTCTTCAGTCTTTCTTGCTGCACGGTGCCCGAAGCAAATGCAAGTTGACAAGTGCTGGTCGGCCAACTGCTGAGATTTTCATGTTCAAATTTCAGATCCGGAGTCTGCATTAAAAGCTAAGTACCCCATTGGGGAAACTTTTTTCTTGCTCCAGACCGATGTCAGAAAGTTAATAATTGTATTTCTTGTGGGGAAGCAAATACCTCATAAGGACTTCCATTCTTATTGTATTCCTTGCCTAGGCCCTGATCACGACGTTGCTAATTGTCGGTTTTGTGCTAGATTTAACCAATGCACTATTAAGCGTCTGTATGATTTTGCATTTCACTATTTTGGCAGAAGATTTAATTACACTGTTGTCGGATAGCCATCAGACTACCGCATTTCAAAAGAAACGCAAAGAAAAGGACAGGCATCCGAGGTCCAAAACTGGCTAGGCTTTTTCTAAGCCAGTCGCCGGTTCTCAGTGAGGCGCTTTTGCAGCCTCTGACGCCCGCTACTTAAGAGCCGCAGGCTGCTTCCGACTCCCACGTGGAGCCAACTAGGCCGCTGGAAACTCAAGGTATTGGAACCTCGGAAACTATTCCCTCAGATGGGTCTGGAGCCGTTGAGTAGGCATCGGCTTCTGAGGGTGTTTTCAGGCCTACACAGTTGTATGTTAAAACGACTTCAGCTTCAAAGGCAAAGACTAAAGCACCTCTAAAGACAAAGAAACAAGTATAACAGCCCCATGGACAGGCCTCCATGCCTAAAAAACAGATGCTCAAAATGGCCGAAGACCTAATTACTTTGATCAGGGGTTCCCATCCCCCTCCTGATAAGAGGCCTAGGCAAGAGACAGAATATGAATCTTCACATCAGGTTTCCATTTCTTCTGATTCCTCTTCTGATCAGGAATACTCCCTTCCTCCCTATGAGGATTCTGATGCTGAAGAATCCATCCCTTCAGCTTTTCCTCCTGAGGATTATTCTTTTGGGGAAACTCTGCATACCACGAGGAAGCATTTCCACTGAGAGAGCCAAGATTATTCAGAATCTAAGAAAAGGCTCAGAGACTTCCTTTTACTACCTCAGCACAGGCCCCTTGCTATTCCACCTGTGTTAGACATTGTAGATGATGTATTTTCAGAGTCCAGTCTGAC
This sequence comes from Protopterus annectens, assembly GCF_019279795.1. Classification (NCBI taxonomy): domain Eukaryota; kingdom Metazoa; phylum Chordata; order Ceratodontiformes; family Protopteridae; genus Protopterus; species Protopterus annectens. Next base: position 1,428,433,367 of record NC_056733.1, on the reverse strand, counting down.
TCCTGACTCTTTACCTCCAGCTCCTGTTAAGCCAGACCGATACTAATCCTGATTCACATAAATTTCTTTTTAAGAACCCTGCTGACCCAGAAACTATCTCTCAGGGTCTCAAAGGGGTCAAGGCTTCCACTGCAAAAAACCCTAGCCCCCTCTGACAGGGATTCTAGGGCATTGGACAGATGGGGAAAAAAGATTTACACTTCTGCTACCTTGGCTATAAGGGCTTTAAATTGTCAGTTTCATATGATTAAATATCAGCAATATATTATGTCACTGCTTCAACAGAAAATGTTGATAAATTCTGAATGTGCAGAAAACAAAGAAATGCAAGATTTATTGCATGCAGCTGAACAAGTGGGAAAGCATACTTTGCTATGTGGTTTTGATTCTCTGGAGGCCTCCTGCAGGGCTGCTGTAACTGGTTGCGTCATTAGGAGGCATGCTTGGTTAACGGAACAGAATCTGCCTGATCATGTTAAAGCAAAATTATTAGATGCCCCATTACAGCATGATACCTTGTTTGGTGTTAAAGCAGAAGAGGCGTTGAAGAAAATGGAGGACAAAGCTAAATCTATGCAAACAGTCAAGGATTTCTTACAGGTACAGCCTCCAAGATTTAGCCGACACTGGCCTACAAAGAATTGGTCCTTTCCAGTGTCAGACAGGCCACAAAGAGGCAGATCCCAGCCCCAAGGCTCACATAGGTCTAAACAATGGGGTACTTCTACCTCCAAAAGCGGAGAAGACAAATCACAGCCATACAGAAAACGGTCCCAATGACTTCCCTTTGCCTGCGCCAAACACTTGTCTTCTGGCAGCACCTTTAGGGGGGAAACTATCACTTTTTTCTCAAAATTGGTACGTAATAACCCAGGACAATTGGGTCTTGGGTGTAGTGTCACAAGGTTACAGGTTTCACTTTCACACCCTGCAAAGGCCAAACGGTATGCCAGACCTGCCAAAAAATCAATGGGCAGAGGCACAAAAGCAAGTGTCATCCCTCATGGACATGAGGGCCATTCAGCAAGTACCACAGCAAGAGCAGGGACAAGGATTTTACTCAAGACTGTTCTTGGTGCCCAGAAAGGACAAAGCCTGGACACCAATACTGGACCTATCTATTCTAAACTCATCTGGATATTCCAAGATTCAAAATGTTGACTCTGCAGCAGCTTCTGCCTATGCTGGGCAAGAAGGCTTGGTTTGTGACTTTAGACCTAAAAGAGGCATATCTGCATGTCCCAATCAGACAGTCATGCAGAGAAGATACCTCAGATTCATAGCTGGCTCAATGCACTACCAATTCTCTGCACTGCCTTTTGGCTTGTCTATTGCGCCCAGGGTCTTCACAAAATGCCTGGCTCCAGTAATTGCATTTTGCAGACTAAGAGGAATACAAATATATCCTTACTTGGACGACTGCCTTATTCAAGCAGAGAACAAGGATATTCTACTACAGCATCTGGCGTTTGTAAAAAGATTACTAACATGCCTGGGGTACACAGTAAATGAAAAGAAATCAAAACTAGTACCCTCTCAAGAGATAATATTCCTGGGTGCAAGCTTAAATACAACTGCCCAGATGGCTTATCTCACGCCAGACAAAGGCAACTGACTACTTATTTCAAAATGTTGGCAACAAAGACCCAGTTATCTGCAAGAGAAATTCTGCAGGCTTTGGGCTTCATGGCATCCTGCATTCTGCTAATTCCATATGCAAGACTGCATATGAGGAAACTTCAATGGTATCTAAAAAGTGTTTGGACTCAACATTGCCACAGCCTGGAAACAATAAATGTTAAGTTGTCTATCTCGCCTTCATTCTTGCTGGATGGGTTCGGAGCCGATCCTCTGCTCCGACTCGGCCTTGTACTAAAGCTCGAGAGCTATTTACCGGCTCGAGGCCACCCCTTATCCCACAATGCTAGGCGTCAGATATCCATATCTCGTTTGCCGCTTCAGCTACGAGGTTGCGTTTTTTACCGGCTCCAGGTCGTATAATTCTTTTTATAACTTTTCATAGTCAGGGTTATTGCTATTTTAGATTTTCTTTTCTATTAGAGTTGTTAAATTGTAACCCCTTTAGACCCACTTATAATCCCCTTTTTTCTGTTGATTACAGAGTTTTATTCCCTTCCTCCCTTCCCCTCCCCATCCCCCTTTGGGGCAGTGGTTAGGCCTATCTCTTTATAGTGTAGTTATATATTTATAGTTTTATAGATGTTCATTGTGTTACCCTGCTGCAGTCATCACACTTGGGTATCCTGTCGTCAGGCGGTCCCGCAGTCTGCCGAATTTCCAAAGTCTTGGTCCGACGTCGGTTGCTGTTGCCTCATCCTTGACGTCAGTGCGCCAGGGGTACATATATTGCAACAGACACCATTTTCTTCAGTCTTTCTTGCCGCGCGGTGCCCGAAGCAGAAGCAGTTCGCAAGTGCCAGTCGGCCGACTCCTGAGATTCTCGAATTTCAGACCAAAGTCTTCTATAAAGTGAAGTACCCCGTTGGGGAAACTTTTCTTGCCTCAGACCGATGTCAGAAAAAGTTAACAATTGAATTTCTTGTGAGAAGCAAATACCTCATAAGGATTTTCATTCTTATTGCATACCCTGCCTAGGCCCTGATCACGACATCACTTGTCGTTTTTGTGCTAGATTTAATAAACGTACTATTAAAAGACGATTTGATTTTGCACTACACTTTTTTGGCAGAAAATTTAATTATAACATGCCGATGTCCTTCAAGGATGCATCTGCAGTCATAACATATGGGTTGTCCTGCCTCAGGCAGCCCTTCGGTCGGCCGGATTCCAAAGTCTGGGTCTGGCCTCGGCTGATGTCGCACTTTCCCTGACGTCAGAGCATCTAGGGTAAAAAAGCATCAGCCGACGCCATTTTCCTCAGTCTTTCTTGCCGCGCGGTGCCCGAAGCAGAAGCTGTTCGCGAGTGCCGGTCGGTCAGATCCAGTGAATTCAGCTACCGAAGACTTCGAAAAAAGCTAAGTACCCCGTTGGGGACTCTTTCTTGCCTCAGCCGATGTCAGACAAAGTAAATAATTGTTTAACTTGTGGGAAACAAATACCTCATAAGGATTTCCATTCCTACTGCCTTCCTTGCTTAGGCCCAGACCACGACGTATCGGCCTGTTTAGCCTGTGCTTCCTTCAACCGACGAACTCTTAGACGTCGGTCGGAGTTTGCAGAGGAATTTTTTGGTGCCACTTTTGCTTATAAAATGCCGTCTGAGACTCCGACTACGCATATGGTGAAAAAACAGAAGGAAAAGGACAGACACTCACGGCCTGCGGTTTTGGCTGAAACCACGGCTAGGCCTACCGCGAGTCTCTCGGTTTAGGCCGAAACAGAGTCCTCGGAGATTCCTTCTTCCGAACCCATACATCCGACCACCGAGGCCCGGGAGGCCCCGGCTGAGTCGGCTACCGAACTTCCTACCGAAACCAGTGTTCAGGAAATGTCCGACACCATACCTTTGGACATTTCTACTCCTGCACGTGGAGCAGCTAGGCCCCCTGCTTCCATGTCCATTAAGGCTTTTTCTAGGGCTAAAGCTGCCAAACTATCTAAAGCTTTGCCTACCAAAACTACCTCCCAGAGGCCTTCCTCTAGCTCACAGATCCTCTGCCTTGCAGAGGACCTTATTTCCTTAATTAGGGGTTCACAACCTCACCCAGACAGGGCCTCTCGCCCTCCTCCGGACAAAAAGGCCCAGGACTGACCCCTCTGACCCAACACTCTTCAGATGATTCCACGGATGGGTCTGAGTTGTCAGACCACCAGGAGGAGGCTTACTCGCCTTATGAGGATTCAGATGCTGAGGAATCTATCCCTTCGGCCTCCCCTCCTGAAGAGTTTTCTTTCGGTGAGACTCTACACTCCATGAGAGAGCATTTTCAATGGCAAGGTCAGGATTTCTCTGATTCTAGAAAAAGATTAAGGACCTTTTTGCATTTGCCTCAACATAGGCCCTTAGCTATACCTCCTGTTCTGAATGTAATTGATGATGTGTACAATGATGTCAGTACAGCCCCTGATACTCTTCCTCCGGCCCCTGCCAAACCTGACAGATACTACAGGGTCCCAGATTCTCATTTCCATCTGTATAAAGCCCATTCTGCAGACCCAGAAACTATTTCTCAGGGCCCTAAAGGGGTTGCGGCCGCCACTACCAAAAATCTTCTACCCTCTGAAAGAGAGTCTAGAGCTTTAGAGAGATGGGGAAAGAAGGTGTATACTTCTGCAACTCTTTCTGTCAGGGCATTAGATTGTCAATTTCATATGATACAGTACCAAGAGTATTTGTTAGATGAACTGAATAAGAAACTTTCTTCTCCTGAACCCCTAGACCGTAAATCCCTTCAGGATTTGGTACACAATTCACAACAGGTTAGTAATCATTTCTTAAAATGTGGCTATGATGCACTGGAGGCTTCATTTAGATCAGCTATGACTGGGGCAGTTATTCGTAGGCATGCCTGGCTGAAGGAACAATCTTTGCCAGACCATGTTAAAGCTAAACTCCTGGATGCTGCAATGGAGAAACAAAATTTATTTGGCTCCTTTGCTCAGGAGATCTTAAAAAAGGTTGAAGAAAAGGCAAAATCTGTGCAAACAGTTCCTGCAAGTACAACCACCGAGATTCAGCAGAAGCTGGCCTACTAAGAATTGGTCCTTTCCAGACTCGGACAGAGCCCAGAGAGGCAGGAACAGGCGCCCTAGAGGCAGAGGTCAATCGAAGGGCTCCTACAGAGGCCGTCAGTGGCAGCCTGCCAACCAAAGGAGTAGTGCAACAGCAACAACAACTACTACACCAGGACAGGCTCAATGACTTAACTCCGATTCCGCCTACCAGGGATCAACTGGAAGCACCCTTGGGTGGAAAGCTGGCTTTATTCTCAAAAAACTGGCATTGTATTACAAAGGATACATGGACACTGCAAATAATAGACAAAGGATACAGGTTCCACTTCCACACTTTGCCAAAAAGAAACGGAATGCCAAACCTTCCACCAAATCAGAGGGCAGAGGCTTTAAGACAGATCAACAATTTGCTTCACATGAAAGCTATAGAAAAGGTACCATGTTCAGAACAAGGCCAAGGATTTTACTCCAGACTATTCCTTGTAACAAGAAAAGAAAATCAATGGAGGCCTATTCTCGACCTGTCCGCACTGAACACTTATCTCATTGTGCCAAAATTCAAGATGCTGACCATACAGCAACTTCTTCCCATGTTGGGCAAGGAGTCTTGGCTGGTGACTCTAGATCTCAAGGAGTCATACCTGCACGTCCCTATTCGACCAAGTTGCAGAAGACACCTCAGATTTCTTGCAGGATCAGAGCATTATCAATTCTCAGCATTGCCCTTTGGCTTATCTACTGCACCCAGAGTATTCACGAAATGCCTGGCATCAGTAATTGCACATTGCAGACTACAGGGAATTCAAATTTACCCATACCTGGACGACTGCCTAATACAAGCGGACACAAGGGAAATTTGACAAAGGACTTGGCCTATGCCATACACCTGCTACAGGCCTTGGGATACACAGTCAACATCCAAAAGTCAAGACTAGTACCATCCCAAAGGATAACCTTTTTGGGTGCAGATCTGGACACAACCACCCAAATGGCATTTCTCACAGAAGAAAAACAAAAACAACTTCCAGATTACTTCATGATTCTGACAAGACAAACTCAGCTTACTGCAAGGAAAATCCTGCAGGCCCTGGGTTACATAGCATCCTGCATAATTCTGATACCGCATGCCAGGCTGCATATGAGGAAATTACAATGGTACCTAAGGAGTGTATGGTCTCAACAGTCACAGTTTAGAAACCTTGATACCAATCATTCCATGCCTTCAAAAGGAATTTCTGTGGTGGGCTCAGGCCTGCCAGTCCAACAGAGGGTTGCCTTTCAACAAACCAAAATCAAGGCAGACCATCACCTCGGACGCCTCAGAGGATGGGGAGCACACATGGAGGGCAAATGTATCCAAGGCCTATGGCCTCAAGGACAGCTAAGCATGCACATAAACCAAAAGGAAATGCTGGCAGTGATGCATGCAATCGAGGCCTTCAAACCCTTCCTCCAACAAGGCCACCTGTTAATAAGGACAGACAACACCACGGTCATGTGGTACATAAACAAGCAGGGAGGCACACACTCTTACCCTCTATGCCGGATGGCTATGAATCTATGGGAACTATGTCTGAATCTCAGTATCCAACTACAGTCCCAATTCGTGCCAGGGAAAGAGAATACACTGGCGGACAGCTTAAGCAGAACTAGCATGGATGCACACGAATGGATGCTGCACCCAGACATCTTCCAACTCATAGCAAAGACATGGGGAATGCCGGAGATAGATCTGTTTGCCTCCCCACTCAACCATCAACTGAAGACATTCTGCTCAAGGTCATACCACCCACAAGCTTGGAGGGGTGGACTCTCTCTCTCTTTCAGCTGGAAAGCCCTAAAAGTATATGCCTTCCCTCCTTTCCCATTGATGTACAAGGTTCTACTGAAGATCAGGGAGGAACAGCCAAGAGTGATATTAATAGCTCTAGACTGGCCAAGGCAACACTGGTATCCATTATTGAGAAGCATGTCTCAGGCAAATCATGGCCTCTCCCCATATGGCCTCTTCTTCTGACGCAGAACAATTTCAAGACCCTGCATCCCAACTTGAAAACATTGCAGCTAACTGCCTGGAAAATTCCTTAAATCCCAATCAAACTGTTTTATCTCAGAGGGTGAAGGACATTATCTTGGAGGCTCGCAGGCCTTCCACAAGGAAGACATACTCAGCTAAATGGAAGAGATTTCTCATTTGGAGCACATCAAAAGGCTCAGATGTCACAGTGGCAAACATAATACATATCCTAGAATACTTAGCAGAATTGTTCCACAATGGCATGTCCTATTCTTCCATTAAGATTCATGCTTCAGCAATTTCAGCAGAATACAATGTGGATCCACCTATCTTCTCGCACTCTCTCCTCAGACAATTTCTGAGAGGGACCAAAAATATTAAACCTCCAAGAAGACCCCCTCTACCTGCTTGGGATCTCAACTTTGTGCTGGAGAAACTGACACTTCCTCCTTTTGAACCAGCAGCATCGGCGGATCTACAGTTTCTGTCTTGGAAAACTGCATTCCTTCTGGCAATCACTTCAGCAAGAAGAGTATCTGAGTTACAAGCATTAATGGCAGTGCAGCCATTTCTTATTTTCCATCAGGACAGAGTTTCACTAAGAACCAATCCTACTTTTATGCCAAAGGTGGTATCTAGGGTATCCTTGAACCAAGCTATTCACTTGCCTACGTTCTTCCCTAATCCACAGAGTAGAGGGGAAAAACTTTTGCACACCCTGGATATACACAGACAACTACACTACTACTTGGACAGAACAAAAACTAGCAGAAAAACTGACCAACTTTTTGTAGCATATGCTACTGGGGTGCAAGGAAAAGCAATTTCCAAACAGACAATTTCAAAATGGATAGGAAATTGCATTCGATTTTGCTACTCCTTTCATGGAAAGACAGTTCCTGAAAACATCAGGCCTCATTCCACAAGGGCCACGGCCACCACTACAGCCTTCCTACGAGGGGTGGCTACCAAGGACATTTTAGAAGCTGCTACTTGGAGCTCCGTGCATACATTTGCCAAGCATTACAATCTACCTTTATATTCCAGATCCAGAGCAGGTTTTGCTACTGCAGTCCTGCAGGGGATCTTAACTACACCATCCTTTTCTTAGTACCTCCTCCCCCAGATTGGCTGTGGTATTCTACCCATATGTTATGACTGCAGATGCATCCTTGAAGGACATAGTACAGATGTTCTTCGTTCCACATTGCTGCAGTCCTAACTATTGGGTAGTCCGCTGTCCAGTCGGCCCGAATACCAAAGTATAAGGCTGACGTCGGTCAGGGCGCATTAGACTGACGTCAGTACATCAGGGTACTAATGCGCATGACCGACGCCATATCCTCAGTCTTTTTTGCCGCATGGTCCGATGCAGAAGCAGTTTTGCGAGTGCAGGTTGGCGTTCTGAAATTTTCTGAAGTCGGAGTTTCAGACCGAATCAAAGTTGGCTAAGTACCCCGTTGGGGAACATTTTGTTTTTTTCTTGCCTCAGTATTTAACCGGATGTCAGAAAAAGTGAATAACTGTATTTCTTGTGGGAAACAGATACCTCATAGGGATTACCATACCTTGTGTATACCTTGTTTAGGGCCTGAGCACGGCGTTGTTGGATGCCGCTCTTGTGCTAGATTTAACAAACGCACTATTAAGAGAAGGTTAGACTGTGCCAGGTTAGTGTTTGGGAAGCGTTGCAATTATAAAATGCCGTCGGATGTTCCGACGCCCGCTTCGCCCAAAAAGCGCAAGGACAAACGGCAAAGCCTAGGGTTGATGAACCGCAGTCCCAGACGCCGGTTCTTTAGAAGGCTCAGTGGAGCCAGAGGTTTTGCCAGGAGTTTCTTTGGAGTCTCAGGCAGAGACTTTACTGTTACAGGATGTGCATTCTCAGGAGGTAGGCCAGGCTGAAGGGGCTTCTCAGGTAACTGTTCTTCCCTCTCTTCCCAAGGTAGTTAGAGCCTCTCCTTCTGTTTCCAAAACTTCTTTGAGAGGTAGGCCAAGTTTAGCTTCAGTGGGGGCTTCTCCTAGCACTTCAGGTTCTGTGCCTAAGAAACATATGCTTAAAATGGCAGAAGATTTGATTACTATGATTAGAGGTTCTATGCCCCTCCTGATAAGAGGCCTAGGGTGGAACCTGAGTTTGAGAGTTTTGAACAGTGTTCAGAGGCTTCTGAGTCTTCATGGAAGATTTGCAAGAGTATCCTCCTTATTCTGATTCTGATGTGGATGATTCCACTCCTACAGCTTCTCCTCCTGAGGATTTCTCATTTTCAGAGACTCTGCATTCCATGAGGGAACACTTTAAATGGGAAGGCCAGGATTACTCTGATTCCAGGAAAAGGCTTAGGGAATTCTTGGTTTACCCCAGCATAGGCCCTTAGCTATACCTCCTGTGTTGAATGTGGTGGAAGATGTTTTTGCAGAGGCTTCCCTGAATCCTGATTCTTTGCCTCCTGCTCCTGTTAAACCTGATAGGTACTATAGGGTGCCTGAAGCTCATAAGTATCTTTTTAAGAGTCCTAGGGCAGACCCGATAACTGTTTCTCAGGGACCTAAAGGTGTTAAGGCCTCTGTTGTTAAAAACCCTGTTCCCACTGATAAAGAGGCAAGGGCTTTGGATAGATGGGGAAAGAAAGTGTATACTTCTTCCACTTTAGCCATGAGGGCGTTGAATTGTCAGTTTCACATGCTAAAATATCAAAATTATCTCCTTTCACAATTGAAATCTAAGGTGGATGCTTTGGCGGAAGGTATTGAGTGTAAAGAGTTGCTGGATTTAGTTCGTGTCTGAACAAGTGGGTAAGCATTCTTTGCAATGTGGTTTTGATGCTGTACAGGCCTCCTCGAGGGTGGCTGCCACTAGTTCTGTTCTTCGCAGGCATGCCTGGTTGAGGGATCAGAATTTAGCTGAGCATGTTAAGACAAGGATTTTGGATGCTCCTTTACAGTCTGATGTGTTGTTTGGTTCACCTGTGGAAGCAGTTTTAAAGAAAATGGAGGACAAAGCTAAGTCTATGCAAACTGTTAAAGATTTTTTGCAGGTGCAGCCACCGAAGTTTAGTAGAAATTGGCCTACTAAGGGATGGACATATCCTGCTTATGATTCCCAGTCTAGGGGTAGGTCTAGACGTGGTAGGGGCAGAGCTCAAGGTTCTTTTAGGCCTAGAACAGGAGTTCACCTGCTCAGACTTCTGGTGAGGGCAGGGGTCAGTCCTTTCGTAAACAGACCCAATGACCTGCCTTTTCAGCTGCCAGTAGATTCTCGTCTGGCAGCTCCTTTGGGAGGAAGACTGTCTCTTTTCAAAGAAAATTGGGATTTAATTACTCAAGACAGATGGGTGTTGGATATCATTCACCACGGTTACAGGTTTTATTTCCATACATTGCCCCCTTTCAAAGGCATGCCAGACGTTCCTCCTCCACAAAGGACAGAGGCTCACAAGCAAATTTCTCTGTTACTCCAAATAGGGGCCATTCAGCCAGTCCCTGTATCAGAAAGGGGCCTAGGATTTTATTCTCGCCTGTTCCTAGTACCAAAGAAGGGGAACACGTGGAGACCAATTTTGGATTTATCTATCCTCAACACTTATCTGGACATTCCAAAGTTCAAGATGTTGACGTTACAACAGCTTTTACCTCTGCTGGGCAAAGATCACTGGATGGTAACTTTAGATCTCAAGGAAGCTTACCTTCATGTGCCTATAAGACTAAGTTGCAGGAAGTATCTGCGTTTCGAGCTGGAAATTCTCATTATCAGTTCTCTGCATTGCCCTTTGGCTTATCTACTGCCCAGAGTATTCACAAAGGTTCTGGCTCCAGTGATAGCTTACTTCAGGCTACAAGGAATTCAAATCTATCCTTACTTGGACGATTGCCTGATTCTGGCTCAAGAAAAGGAAGACCTTCTACAGCATCTGGAATATGTTATAGCAGTGCTAAGATGCCTAGGGTATTCTGTGAACGAAATAAAGTCCAGTCTAGTACCCTCTCAAGACATGTGCTTTCTGGGTGTGAGACTGAATACAGCAGCCCAGATGGCCTTTTAACCCCGGACAAACAACAGAGTCTATCCTTTACTTCCATCAACTATCTCATCAGTCCGTGCTGACTGCAAGGACAGTCCTTCAAGCATTAGGGTTCATGGCATCTTGTATTCTGGTGCTTCCCAATGCCAAACTGCATATGAGGAAGCTGCAATGGTATCTCAAAATGTATGGACACAGCACTGCCAGGATTTGGACACTGTCATTCAAATAATACCTTGCCTTCAAACAGAATTTTTGTGGTGGGCTCAGGAATGTCACCTAAACAAGGGACTCTCTGTGACCCGCCAGAGGCGAGTCAGATTTTAACGACAGATGCCTCGGACATTGCTTGGGAGCTCATCTAAATGGAAAGTGGATACAAGACAAGTGGCCTGCCAGACTACAGCATCTACATATCAACATGAAGGAGATGTTAGCAGTCCAGTTTGCATTAATGGCTTTCAAGGAGTTACTTCTTCCAGGGCAGGTGTTGATTCTAACAGACAACACAACTGTCATGTGGTACATCAACAAACAAGGGGAACACATTCTTATCCTCTATGCAGGCAAGCAATGATTTTATGGGAGACTGCGCTCAGCTTGCAACTAACTCTTCAGGCAAGGTTTCTGCCGGAGCACAGAACTCCTTAGCAGATGTGTTAAGCAGACAAATCATGGATCCCCACGAGTGGAAACTGGATCTTCATGTATTTCAAAAATTGACAGTGTCCTGGGGAACTCCAGACATAGATCTGTTCGCTTCTCCACTAAACCACCAGCTGCCAAAGTTTTGCACAAAGGGGTTTCATCACACAGCTTGGAAAGTGGATGCTCTTTCTTTCAGTTGGAAAAATCTTCATGTGTATGCCTTTCCACCTCTGCCTCTTCTTCCAAAGGTGCTCTTAAAAGTCAGACAAGACAAGCCAAGGATGATTTTAATAGCTCCAGATTGGCCTCGGCAACACTGGTACCCACTACTAAGGAGTCTGGTAAGGAAGCCTCCATGGCCTTTACCTTTGATTCCACATCTGTTATCTCAGAAGGACGGTCATCTGCTCAATGTCAAGCTCCACTCTCTTCATCTAACAGCCTGGCATATTCTGTGTTGAAACACAGCAGGTCTCAACTTCCTCAACAAGTTTTAAATGTGATTATGGAAGCTAGAAGACCTAGTACAAGGAAAGTGTACGCAGAAAAATGGAAGAGATTTTTATTTTGGAGTACAGCAAAGAATTTGGAGATTTCTGAGCCTAATTTGAGTGTGGCTCTTCAATATCTTACTGAGTTATTGGACAAAGGTTTGTCCTTCTCTTCCATTAAGATTCATGCTGCAGCAATTTCAGCTCACTATGATTGTGACCCACCATTGTTTTCGCATCCTTTGTTCAAGCAGTTTCTTAGAGGGCAAAGAATATAAGACCCCCGTAGAGCTCCTACTCCTGCTTGGGATCTCAATTTTGTGTTGGAAAAACTTACTCTACAACCTTTTGAGCCTGCAGCTACTGCTGAATTGAAATACTTGTCATGGAAGACTGCTTTTCTCTTGGCTATTACTTCTGCAAGAAGGGTGTCTGAGTTGCAGGCCCTTATGGCAGTAGAGCCCTATTTGATTTTCCATAAGGATAGGGTATCATTAAGTACTAATCCTTCTTTTATGCCTAAGGTGGTTTCTAGTGTGGCTTTAAACCAAACTATTCATTTGCCTACTTTTATGCAGACCCCAAAATAAAGGGGAAAAGATTTTGCACACTTTAGATGTGCACAGGCAATTGCGTTATTATTTGAGCAGGACTAAGGATTTTAGGCAGTCTCAGCAGTTGTTTGTTTCTTTTGCTTTGAGTTCGCAGGGCAAGCCTGTGTCAAAACAAACTATTTCTAGGTGGATTGGGTTTTGCATTGCATTTTGTTATTCCCATCATGGCAAGGAGATTCCAGCTGGGATTAGGCCTCATTCCACTAGGGCTACTGCCACTTCAACAGCATTTCTAAGGGGGGTGGCAACTAAGGATATTTTGGAGGCAGCTACAGTTCAGTGCATACTTTCTCTAAGCATTATCACCTTCCTCTCTACTCTAAGTCTAGGGCTGGTTTTGCCACAGCTATTTTGCAAGGCATGTTGTCAGCTCCTGCTTCTTTATGATTTGCCAGCCTCCCTTACCTCTGCTTTGGGATTCTACCCAATAGTTAGGACTGCAGCAATGTGGAACGAAGAACATAGTACAGTTTTGTACCTACCATAAATGTAGATGTTCGAGGATCCACATTGCTGCAGTCCAATTTACTCCCTCCTTCCCTCTGTGTTTAGGGGTGGTTGTGTAGGTGAGGTTATATGCTGATATTTTTGTATATATTGTACATATTTTTGGTGCAGGTATATTGGGCCTTGTCTTTTTAGGGTCTTCTGACATCTGGGGCAAGAAAAGACTGAGGATATGGCGTCGGTCATGCGCATTAGTACCCTGACGTACTGACGTCAGTCTAATGCGCCCTGACCGACGTCAGCCTTATACTTTGGTATTCGGGCCGACTGGACAGCGGACTACCCAATAGTTAGGACTGCAGCAATGTGGATCCTCGAACATCTACATTTATGGTAGGTACAAAACTGTACTTTTTGTACCTAACATAAATGTAGGTGTCCGATAGGTATGCATCTGCAGTCAGGTTTACCCTCCCTCCTACCCCTCTGTGGTATTCCTAGGGTACTTACCCCTCTTTTAGCTAGCTGGGGGAATCTATTATGGTGTATTTGTTTGTTTATACATGTATATAATTTTGCAAATGTTTGGAACTTTTCTGCATTTATCCAAATTTAGCCTTCCTAGAGGGCACCTGGCATCTGGGGCAAGAAAAACTGAGGAAAATGGCGTCTGCTGATGCTTTTATACCCCAGACGCTCTGACGTCGGGGAAAGTGCGACATCAGCCGAGGCCAGACCCAGACTTTGGAATCCGGCCGACCGAAGGGCTGCCTGAGGCAGGACAACCCATATGTTATGACTGCAGATGCATACCTATCGGACATCTACATTTATGGTAGGTACAAAACTGTACTTCGGAGCTACCGACTACCGGTGTGCACAAAAAACGCAGGGATAAAGATAGACAGCCCAGGCCTAAGCCCGATTCCGAGGCCTCGGTTGATCCAGTTCTTCGGTTATCATTGAGGCTCCGACGCTACCTCTGACTACCGCAGTTGAGGAACCGGAGACCGCTACGGATATTTTGACGGAATGTACTAGGTCGACGTAGCCTTTTACTTCAGGCCCTACCGACGACTTACCTCCCAAGGACGTCTGTACTTCTGAAACACCATCGCTTTCTGAAGGCGTTTTCAGATCGACTCTTACAGTCAAAACGTTTTCCAAATCGAAGACTCCTTCCAAATCGAAAAAGGCTTCACTTCAGTCTCCTGTTCAAGGTCCTATGCCTAAGAAACAGATGCTCAAGATGGCTGAAGATCTGATTTCTCTTAGGGGTTCCCAGCCTCTTCCTGACAGAAGGCCTAGACAGGAGGAAGAATCTGCTTCCTCTGAACAACTGTCTATTTCTTCGGATTCCTCTGAAGACCAAGACTATTCCTTCTCTCCTTATGAAGATTCTGATGCTGAGGACTCTATTCCCTCAGCTTCCCCTCCAGAAGACTACTCTTTTGGGGAGACTTTGCACACTATGAGGGAACATTTTCATTGGGAAGGTCAGGATTACTCTGATTCCAAGAAAAGGCTCAGAGTTTCTTTTACTCCCCCAACACAAACCTCTAGCCATCCCTCCTGTTTTGGACATTGTGGATGATGTCTATTTAGAATCCAGTTTCAACCCTGACTCTGCCTCCTGCCCCGGCCAAGCCTGATAGATACTACAGAGTACCTGATTCCCATAAATGTCTTTACAAAAGCCCAGTAGCTAACCCATAGACTATCTCCCAGGGTCCCAAGGGGGCTAAGGCTTCCATGGCTAAAAATCCAGTACCTTCTGAAAGGGATTCTAGAGCACTAGACAGATGGGGGAAAAAAGTTTACACCTCAGCCACTTTAGCTATGAGAGCTCTAAACTATCAATTAAATATGCTTAAGTATCAGCAATTTCTGATCTCTCAGTTAAAACAAAAGATAACAACCCTTCCTCAACAAACTGAATTGAAAGAAGTACAGGATTTGTTGCACGCCACCGAGCAGGTGGGCAAACATACCTTACAATGTGGGTTTGATTCTTTGGAGGCCTCCTGCAGAGCAGCTGTCACTGGATCATTTATACGTAGGCATGCCTGGTTAAAGGAACAAAGTCTGCCTGGACATGTTAAAGCAAAACTATTAGATGCTCCCTTGCAGTAGGATGTTCTTTTTGGTGTTAAAGCAGAAGTTTTAAAGAAAATGGGAAGATAAGGCAAAATCAATGCAGACAGTCAAAGATTTCCTACAGGTACAACCCCCCTCGCTTCTGCAGAAACTGGCCAACCAAAAATTGGTCCTTTCCAGCCACTGACAGGCCTCAGAGGGGTAAATACAGGCACCCAAGGGGCAGAGGGCAACTACAAGCTCAGTATAAACCTCGCCAGTGGGCCACTCCAACCCAGAAGGGAGGAGAAGACAGGTCTCAACCCACCAGAAGGCAAACTCAATGACTTGCACCTCAGCTGGCCAAACAAAGCCCTTTTATCAGCTCCCCGGGGGGGGGGAAACTAGCACTATTTGTAGACAACTGGCACATGGTCACAAAGGACAAATGGGTCCTAGACATAATTTTACGAGGATACAGATTCCACTTTCACACCTTGCCAATAAAGAGGAATGCCAAACCTGCCACAAAATCAAAGGGCAGAGGCTCATAAACAAATTACAGCTCTCATGGCCATGAGAGCCATTCAAAGGGTACCAACTCAAGAGCAAGGCCAAGGATTTTACTCAAGACTCTTCCTAGTTCCCAGGAAAGAAAATGCTTGGAGACCATTTCTGAGCCTTTCAATTCTAAACACAAGTTCCCAAATTCAAGATGCTAACACTGCAGCAGCTACTTCCCATGTTGGGCAAGGAAGCATGGCTGGTAACGTTGGACCTCAAGGAGGCATACCTGCATGTCCCTATCAGACAAAGTTGCAGAATATGCCTCCGTTTCATTGCAGGTTCAACCCATTATCAATTCTCTGCACTGCCCTTTGGCTTATCTACTGCGCCCAGAGTATTCATAAAATGCCTGGCACCAGTAATTGCATACTGCAGACAAAGAGGAATTCAAATATATCCATACCTGGACGACTGCCTCATCCAAGCAGAAAGAAAAGACATTCTCATACATCTGGCTTTTGTGAAGCATCTACTAAATTGTCTCGGGTACACAGTAAACGAAGAGAAGTCAAAACTAGTACCCTCACAAAAAATGACATTCCTGGGTGCCAGCTTGGACAGAACGGCCCAGAAGGCTTATCTTACACCAGACAAGCAATTACAACTGACTCAATATTTCAAGACAATGGCAACAAAGACCCAATTAACTGCAAGAAAAATTCTGCAGACTTTGGGCTTCATGGCATCTTGCATTCTGATAATACCATTTGCAAAACTGCATATGAGGAAATTACAATGGTACCTAAAATGTGTATGGTCTCAACACAGCCACAGCTTGGACACAGTGATATCTCTCATTCCCTGCCATCAACAAGAATTTCTATGGTGGGCACAGGCATGTCACCTCAACAAGGGTCAGCTTTTCACCTTGCCCCCACCCAGGCAATCTATCACAACAAATGCTTCAGACTATGCCTGGGGGGGCTCACATGGCAGGGCAATGCATTCAAGGCCTATTGACTGCAGAACAAAGAAAACTGCACATAAACCAAAAAGAGATGCTAGCTGTACAGAAAGCTCTGACAGCCTTCAAGGATCTACTACAGCCTGGACAACTGGCAATAAAGACGGACAACACCACGGTAATGTGGTACATAAACAAACAGGGGGGCACACATTCCTACCCTCTTTGCAGGCAAGCAATGATCTTATGGAACACAGCTCTGACCTACCAAATCCAGTTACAAGCTCACTTCCTGCCAGGACAGAAAAACACATTGGCAGACGACCTAAGCAGAAACATCAAGGATCCCCACGAGTGGAAGCTAGACCCACAAATATTTGCAATGATAACTCAAAGATGGGGTCTACCAAATATAGACCTGTTTGCCAGTCCTCAAAACTACCAGCTGACAAAACTTTGTACAAGAACATTCCACCATCAAGCTTGGAAAGTGGATGCTCTCTCCTTCAGTTGGAAAAACCTGACAACATATGCCTTTCCTCCATTATCTCTTCTCACAAAGGTACTTTTGAAGGTCAAAAAGGAGAAACCTCGAATGATTCTCATAGCCCCAGACTGGCCACGCCAGCACTGGTACCAGCTATTGAAGAATATGGCTCACAACCCACCATGGATATTGCCTCAAATACCTCATTTGCTCACACAGCAAGACAAGCAGATTCTACACAGCCAGATCAAAACCTTAAACCTGGTTGCATGGCAAATCAATTAAGCAGCCAACAAGCCCCTTTATCACAAGCAGTACTGGATGTTATTCTAGAAGCCAGGAGGCCTGGCACCAGGAAGGCTTACTAGGACAAATGGAAAATGTTTTCTGCTTGGAACCAAGCTAAAGGCCAAGACACAACTCAGCCTCATATGCCTCACATTCTGCAGTATATAGCTGAGATGTTGCATAAAGGACTTTCCTTCTCCTCAATTAAAATCCATGCTTCAGCTATTTCAGCTCACTACGACACGAATCCACCTTTATTTTCAAACCCACTCCTAAGGCAGTTCCTCAGAGGGGCTAAAAACTTTAGACCACCTAGAAGAGTAACAATTTGACACTAGACATTATTGAGAATTATTCTCGTACTAAAAACACTATAGAGACTGGTTTAGTTTCATCTGATATACATTTAGACCCTGTGAACATGGTTTCAGATGAAGAAAATTTAGTTGTTGAACGAACTGCTAGTCTTGTAGGTTCCATTGTAATGGACTTAACTATATATAAAGGGATGGAAGATGGTGTTTGACACAAATGATTGTATGAACTTCAACTGTGATATTACTTCAGAAGGTGGTTACAATATGTATAACTACACAGATAAACCACTTGGGCAAAACTACCTTTCTTTATTTAGAAAAGGTTTTAAGTTCATTCCGAAATATAAACCTGATTTGGGAAAAATGTTGTTAAATTTAAGAATGTATACTAGAATTTTAAATCTAAAGATGATTTTTAAGAGTAAAACTGACAACAGGCTGGAAACGGACACAAAATACATCACCTTACAGAGGTCAAGTACTTTTATTCCACCTAACAATCCAATTATTCATCTATTTGAAATGTTTTGTGAAATGCAGCTTAGGAAAGCATGGAAAGAATGTAATATATCAGATGACAACTTAACAGTTGCTGAAATATTTTGTTTAAAGCAACTTAGTACCTCAGATGAACTAAGAATAATGAAACCGGACAAGGGGGGGGGAGGAGTTATAATGAATAAAATGGATTACAACTATAGAATGGCCAGTATGCTTAACAATGAGAAAACTTATAACAGGGTATAGAGATATGATATGACAAAGGCTTATACCAAAGTTGATTGGCAACTGTATGACTTATTATTGGAAGGTGTTATTAACAAGAAAGAATGTGAATATCTTACAGTTGAGCACTCTGTTACGCCATCAATATTTGGAATACCCAAAATACACAAATGTGTATCTAACCCCCCTTTGAGGCCTATTGTATCAGCGAAATTATCTAAACTGGAAGCAATAGCACATTACTTAGATGTCAATTGTAAAGACACAGTGAGCAGCATTAAGCACATTATTAGGGACTATTGGCACTGCTTAGAGTTAATAAAGGATTACAATAAGGAAAATCTGAGTAACATACATATGGTTACCATAGATATAGTTAACTTGTTCTCTGTGATCCCTTTGGAGGAAGGACTACAATTATTTGAAGAGAGTTTAGAGGTTTTTGGTAGTATTCACACAGTCAAACGTAAATTACTGGTAGACATGATGGAAACGGTATTAAAAAACAATTTTTTCCAACAAGATGGTGAATATTACCAGCAATGCTCAGGTGTAGCAATGGGAGCAAGATGTGCTCCCACATATGCAAATCTTGTATTGGCTATGTGGGAGAAACAACAAGTCTTTACAAGTAGTTTTTGGTCAAAGATTGACCTTTACTTAAGATTTTTGGATGACATTCTAATTTTCTGGAAGGGAAACAGGAATGAATTGGAAACATTTATAGAATATTTAGAGAAAACTACAACATTCTTGAGATTTACGTACAATATGAATTTTGACTATTGTGACTATCTGGATATTAAACTATATAAAGTAACAGATAAGATAGAATCCACAATTTACCGTAAAAAAACTTTTTCGAACTCGTACTTACATTTCAAAAGTTGTCACCCTTACTTCCAAAAGCGGAATTTAGTAAAAGGTCAAATGGTGAGGCTTTCCAGAATAATTAGTGACAATATGGAATTTAGCATAGAAATTAATAAATTCAGACATGTTCTTGGATAGGGGTTACCCTAAAAAGCTTTATAGAAGAAATTACAATTGAAATGCATAAAAAGAGAACTGACATTTTCAAACCAATAATACTATATGGAATGTCAAAGGTAAAACAACAAGATGTGTATAACTCAAACAAAACATGTGCTTTTGTTGTGCCATTTACAGATAATGCAAGTCACATTACCAAAAATACCAGGGAGACTTTTGACAGGGTTTTCAATAACCAAACAGAGATGTTGGAACATATTGGTAGAACTCCAACTATTGTTTATAGTAAAGGAAGGAATCTGAAAGATTATTTTGAAAGTGAAGTATTATATAAAAATTCTAAGATGAAAAAATGTGTTTTTTGCAAGTGTTGCAGATTTATTAATGATGGCCCTTATGTTACTGTTAAAGGCATTAATAGAACTC
The DNA here is from genome assembly GCF_019279795.1 of Protopterus annectens. NCBI lineage: Eukaryota > Metazoa > Chordata > Ceratodontiformes > Protopteridae > Protopterus > Protopterus annectens. Next base: position 1,428,413,688 of record NC_056733.1, on the reverse strand, counting down.
TTAGATGTCCAGGACACGTAAACTGCAACACTAAATATGTTGTGTATTTAGCTTCCTGTTTATCGTGCTTTGCATTTTATATAGGCAAAACTAAAAGAAGGTTAAGGGAGAGAATTACAGAGCACAATAGGGACATCAAAAATAAAAGGACAACTAACTCTCTGTATACACATAGCAAAGCATGTAAGGAATTTAAAAGATTCCTGTTTTTTGTGATTGATCGGATACTTAACAACAATATTAATGAGGGTGATGTGAATACACTCCTAGAAGCTAAGGAGTGTATATGGCAGTTAAGGTTAAATTCATGTGTTAAACCAGGAATAAATGAGCACATATCGATTACTAGTTACCTGAAAATGAAATCTTACATTATATAATACACTGACATTTTAAGATATGTGTATATTGCTCCAAGTTCTTAATATAGAGAATAGATATGAAGTTTTTTGAGGTAAAATAGTAAGTATTAATATTTATAAACAAATATATATCAATTTAGTTATACAAAATTGAATTTATACATTATTTAATGAGATATTTATTATAGTATTTAAGTATATGTTTAGTTATTTTTAAATAAATGAATTTACATATTATTTAACAATTAGATATTTATTTTAGTATTTAAACATACGTGGACAATTTGAATAGTGCATTTCACAATTTCAATTTATTTATGACATTTAAAAGGAAATAAGTGGTGGAAAGTAACAGCATGTGTTTTAATATGAATTTTTGAGAAGTAAAGCATTTATTTATGTATTGGTATTTTTTGAAACAAATCAAATATATAAGGTTAATGTTTGTTATACTATATGAAGAGTAATGCTTACTACAAGTGAATATTTATTTAATTGATTAATGGTTAAATTGATAGAAAAACAGGATGTGCTAATGGATTTGTATATAAAGGGTAGTTGCTGTTTTTTAAGATGCAGCTCTGAAAAAACCCACTACGCAGATGGGTGAAAGCGCTCAGTTATATTTTATAAGAAAATAAACGCAGATTTCGTTTTTAACATCTTCGTTCATTGTGTTTTCGCTTCATTCAGCTGGCGTTTTACTTTTGGTTTACTAGTGTTCAGTATTTCAGTTTCTTTTGTTTCACCTAGAAGAGCTCCTACACCAACATGGGACCTCAACTTTGTTTTGGAAAAACTAACATTACCTCCCTTTGAACCAGCTTTTTCTGCAGACCTTCAGTTCCTATCTTGGAAGACTGCCCTGCTCCTGGCAATAACGTCTGCTAGGAGAATTTCAGAATTACAGGCACTTATGGCAGGGGAATCTTTCCTCATTTTTCATCAAGACAGAGTTTCTCTACGAACTAATCCTTCCTTCATGCCTAAGGTGGTTTCCAGTGTAGCTTTAAATCAAACCAATCATCTACCCACTTTCTTCCCCAATCCACAGAACAAAGGTGAGAGACTCCTACATTCCTTGGACATTCACAGGCAGCTTCGATATTACTTGGATAAAACTAAGGCTTTCAGAAAGACTGGCCAGCTCTTTGTTTCCTATGCTACAGCTTCTCAAGGGAGGGCCATTTCCAAGCAAACCATTTCTAAATGGATAGGCCATTGCATAAGATTCTGCTATACCCATCATGGGAAACCAGTTCCTCCTACCATTAGATCCCACTCTACCAGGGCAACAGCTACCTCTACAGCCTTTCTCAGGGGGGTTCCTACCAAGGAATTTTTAAGAAGCTGCAACTTGGAGTTCTGTACACACCTTCACCAAACACTTTCACTTACCTCTTTATTCTAAGTCCAGGGCAGGCTTCGCCACTGCTGTTCTGCAGGGCCTCATTGCCTCCTCTAACCCTCTATAATGCCTCCACCCTACCTTAGCTTTGGGACTCGACCCAAGTGTGATGACTGCAGCAGGGTAACACGATGAACATAGTACAGTTTTGTACCTACCATAAATGTAGATGTTCGAGTGTTCACCCTGCTGCAGTCCAGGTTACCCTCCCTCCAACCCCTCTGATCTACTGGCTAAATCTTTGCTATGCCGTACTGATGTATTTGCTTATAGCTGAAGGGTTTTTGTGTCTGTACAGTGTTCTCACTTTTTGATACTAATTTGGATCACCTTTTTGGGGGCACCTGAAATCTGGGGCAAGAAAAACTGAAGAAAATGGCATCTGTTTCAATATATGTACCCCTGGCGCACTGACGTCAGGGATGAGGCGACAGCAACCGTCGGACCAAGACTTTGGAAATCCGGCCGAGTGCGGGACCGCCTGACGACAGGATAACCCAAGTGTGATGACTGCAGCAGGGTGAACACTCGAACATCTACATTTATGGTAGGTACAAAACTGTACTTTTTTGGTTAATTATAACTGTTACAGTTGTAGAGGTTGCATTGTCTGTTCTAGTGCGTGTGTCTGTGTTTAGTGTTTAAGCACTAGTTTAACTTTCCTTGGTATCTCTTCTACCATGTCCAAAGCTACCAAGGTTTCAGGTTTCAAGAAGTGTGACTCGTGCTGTCAAACTTCTTGTGTTTATTGTTTCGGCCCCCTACACCTGCAGGACTCTTGTTTGGTCTGTCATGCTTTCAGTCCGAGAGCCCTGCAGGAACGTAGGAATAAACTTATATTGAGAGGCTTGTTAAAGCCTGACGGATCCCCGGCTAAGCCTTCGTCAGGGAAATCCTTAAAGCCTGCCAAACCGTCGGCTCCCTGTTCGGAGCCAACACCGAGCGGAGCTTCTACTTCCTTGTCTGTTCCAGCCGGAACCGACACTTTGAGACCTCAGTCGGCCCCGACTTTGCCATCGGAGCCTTCTCTGAGCTGGAAGCGTTCGAGATCCCCCTCTTTAGAGTCCGTTCGCTTGGCTCCTAGGTCCCCATTACTACAATCGGAGCAGAGTCATTGGTCCCATTCCTCTCGGTCCTCCAGGTTATCTGACCATGACTTAGGGTGGTCAGTAGGCTCCTTAAGTCGCAGGCACTGGCCAATATATTGACTAGCCCTTCTCAGCAGACTGTGGCTATCCCTGTTTCTTCAACTATTCCTCCTCTACTCTACTACCGTGTTCGGAGCCGGAGCTTATTGGGGCTCGAATCGTCGGAACGTCAGAGCAGATACCCCACCCTTCGGCTCCTTGGGTGGCTCCGATCTCCATTAGTTCCGTCCTTGGAGTTATCCGGGTGCCGAGACTCCCTCATCGGCTCCGAGGAGGCGAGTGGCATCGGACCCTTGTCCGACCCCAATGTCCTTCAAGAATGCAACTGCAGTCATAACATATGGGTTGTACTGCCTCAGGCAGCCCTCGGTCGGCCGAATTCCAAAGTCTGGGTCCAGCGTCGGCTGGTGTTGCCTCCTCTTAGACGTCACAACGGCTGGAGTATAAAGGCATCGGCCGACGCCATCTTCTTAAGTCTTTCTTGCCGCGCGGTGCCCGAAGCAGAAGCAGTTCGCAAGTGCTGGTCTGTCAGCTCCTGTGTTTTCAGTACCGAAGTCATCTAAAAGCTAAGTACCCCGTTGGGGAACATTTTTTCTTGCCTCAGCCGATGTCAGAATAAATTGAGAAAGTTAATTGTTTGTCTTGTGGTAAACAAATACCTCATAAGGACTTCCATTCTTACTATCTTCCTTGCCTGGGCCCAGACCACGACGTCTCGGCATGTGCTGCCTGTGCTTGCTTTAATAAGCGCACTCACAGGCGCCGGGCAGAATTTGCTGAAGACTTTTTCGGCAAATCCTTTGCGTATATCATGCCGTCGGATCAACCGACAACTCAATCTTCCAAAAAACGGAAGGACCGGGACCGGCATCCTCGGCCCGCGTCCTCTACCGGTACTACTCCTAGACCCTCCGCTAGTGCTTCGGTCCCTGCGGAAGCGGTAATTCAACCGCTCCAGGCCGACGACACAGCGTTAACTCGTCCTTCTGTCCCGGAGACCTCTCCGGTGCCGGTTGTTGATTTTCCTCCGGAAACCGAAGTTCTTGACTTAACCGACACCATTCCGGTGGACAAGGTCACTCCTGCACGTGGGGCTGCTAGGCCTCCTGTATCTATGTCCATCAAGGCCTTTGCACGTGCTAAGGCCGCCAGCCAGGCCAAGGCCCATCCTAAACCTGCTGTCCAGGCCCCCTCCTCTGATAAACAGAAAATGTCTCTGGCTGCAGACCTTATTTCCCTTATCAGGGGGTCTCAGCCTCACCCAGACAGAGGTTCTTAGCCTCCTGCAGAGAAAAGGCCTAGAACTGAGCAGACTGAAAACCTCTCTTCAGATGAGGCCTCTGGGGATTCTGAGCATTCCAAGAAGAATCCTTCCAGGCCTATGAGGACTCTGATGCTGAGGAATCAATTCCCTCTGCCTCTCCTCCAGAGGATTTCTCATTTGGTGAAGTCCTGCACTCAATGAGGGAACATTTCCAATGGCAGGGTCAGGAATTCTCTGATTACAGGAAAAGGCTCCGTACCTTCCTAAAGCTTCCCCAGCACAGACCTTTAGCTATTCCTCCTGTGATGGATGTTTTGGATGATGTTTTCTCCGACTCCAGTGCTAACCCTGATTCTCTCCCCCCTGCTCCTGTCAAGCCAGACAGATATTACAGAGTCCCTGACACTTACAAACATCTCTTTAAGGCCCACTCCGTGGATTTGGAAACTATTTCACAGGGTCCCAAGGGAGTGGCTACCTCTACTGCCAAGAATCCTTTGCCAGCGGATAGGGAAGCTAGGTCTATGGTGAGATGGGGTAAAAAAGTTTATACCTCTACCACCCTAGCCATGAGGTCACTTAACTGCCTTTTTCATGTTTCAGTACCAAGATTTTTTACTGGATGATTTACAGAAAAAGTTAGCCTCTCCTGAGCCTATTGATAGAAAGGCATTGCAGGATCACATACATAACACTCAGCAGGTTAACAATCATTTTCTTCAGTGTGGTTATGATGCATTGGAGGCTTCATGTAGGGCAGCTATGACTGGGGCTGTGATCGAGACATGCTTGGTTAAAAGATCAGCCACTGCCAGACCATGTCAAAGTAAAATTACTTGATGCACCTCTGGAAAAACGGAAGCTTTTTGGCGCTAATGCACAAGATGTGTTGAAGTCCATTGAGGAAAAAGCTAAGTCAGTACAGACAGTCAAGGATTTCCTCCAGGTTCAGCCACCCAGATTCAGTAGAAACTGGCCTTCAAAGAATTGGTCCTTCCCAGACTCGGACAAGTTTCAAAGGGGAAAGAACAGGCGTGGCCGAGGGCAATACTGAGGCTCCTACAGGGGCCGCCAATGGCAACCTACAAATCAAAGAAGTGCTGCAGCCAGTCCAGCTGCACCACAAGGGCAATCACAATGACTTGACTTTCATACCGCCTGCAAGGGCTCAGAGAGAAGCACCCTTGGGTGGAAGATTATCCTTATTCTCAAAAAACTGGCATATGTTAACCAAGGACAGCTGGATTCTGGATTTAATAGACAAGGGGTACAGATTCCACTTCCATACTTTACCTACAAGACAAGGCATGCCAAACCTGCCACACCATCAAAGGGCAGAGGCACTCATTCAAGTTTCAAAGCTATTAAGTATAAAAGCAATAGAAAAGGTACCTCCTCAGGAACAAGGCCAGGGATTTTATTCAAGACTGTTCCTTGTTCCAAGAAAGGAAAACAAATGGAGGCCTATACTGGACTTGTCTACTCTAAATACCTTTCTCATTGTGCCAAAGTTCAAAATGCTGACGTTACAGCAACTCCTTCCCATGCTGGGCAAGGGGTCTTGGCTGGTCACTCTGGACCTCAAGGAGGCATACCTGCATGTCCCAATCAGACAGAGCTGCAGAAGATACCTCCGATTTCTTGCAGGGACAGAGCATTATCAATTCTCAGTATTGCCGTTTGGCTTATCTACTGTGACCAGAGTGTTCACGAAATGCCTGGCATCAGTAGTGGCACACTGCAGACTCCAGGGAATTCAAATATACCCCTACCTGGACGACTGCCTCATACAAGCAGACAAACAAGCCTTAATAAAAAAACTTGGACTATGTCATGCAATTACTACAGGCCTTGGGATACACAGTCAACATTCAGAAATCAAGACTACTGCCATCCCACCAGATTATTTTCCTAGGAGCCAAACTAGACACACAAACACAAATGGCCTACCTCACAGAGAAAAAACAACAGCAGTTACCAGAGTACTTCAAAGGCCTAGCACAGCTCTCCCAGCTGACTGCAAGGAAACTCCTGCAGGCCCTGGGATTCATGGCATGATGCATTCTTCTGATACCTTTGGCAAGACTTAATATGAGAAAGCTGCAATGGTATTTGAAAAGCTTATGGTCCCAACACAGCCAAAGCCTAGAGGACGTAATCCCACTTATTCCATGTCTGCAAAAAGAATTCTTGTGGTGGGCTCAAGCAAGTCAATTAAACAAAGGCATGTCTTTCAACAGACCTCAAGCAGGTCAAATAATTACAACAGACGCCTCAGATCATGGATGGGGGGCGCACATGGAGGGCAGATGCGTTGAAGGTCAATGGACACCAAAGGAAAGACATCTGCACATAAACCAAAAAGAGATGTTGGCAGTGATGCATGCAATCGAGAGTTTCGAAAAATCACTGCAACAAGGACATTTACTAATAAGGACAGACAACACCACTGTCATGTGGTATATAAACAAGCAGGGAGGGACTCGTTCATACCCCCTCTGCAGACTAACAATGATTCTCTGGGAAAAAGCACTGAGTTTGAAGATACACCTGTAATCCCAGTTTGTGCCAGGCAAGGACAATGTACTGGCGGGCAAGCTGAGCAGAAATTTCTTGGATCTACACGAATGGATGCTGCATCCCCACATTTTCTCACAAATGACAAAGACATGGGGAAGACCGGACATAGATCTCTTTGCGTCTCACACGAACCATCACCTGGAAAAGTTCTGTACCAGGACCCACCATGCTCTAGCCTGGACAACGGATGTTCTCTCCTTCAGCTGGAATTCCCTAAAAATGTATGCATTTCCTCCTCTGCCACTGTTGACCAAGGTGATCCTGAAGATCAAAGCAGAACAACCAACAGGCATTTTGATAGCTCCAGACTGGCCAAAGCAACACTGGTACCCATTGCTGTTGAGCATAACTCGGACCAAACCGTGGCCTCTGCCCCTATGGCCCCTGCTCCTAACACAGTGAAGAACTTCTCTAAAGCAAACTTCACACTACTCAAGACTGGTGTGGTATCCTTCAAGGCCCCTGAGCAGTGGAAACCACAACCCAAGCTGCGGAAGCCCTTGCAAATGCCTTCTATGAACACCTCCAGGACTGCATGGATCAGGCAATCCCAAATAAAACCAAGACTCTTTCCACAAAGGGCAAACGTCCAGTCTGGTGGACCCCAGCCATTAACAAACTTTACAATAAGAGGAGAAAGCTATTACATGATAGAACAAAATCCATAAAAGGGAAGTCACCCCTGATCATTATTAGTAAAAAAATACGAGCACTCATAAAATCAACTAAGGCCAATTTTGAGAGAAAAATTGCCGTGGATTCAAAGGACAATCATAAGGCCTTTTTCAGCTATGTTAGGAACCTGGGTGGAAACTCCCAGATATGCTCAGAATTAGTCCAAAATGATACAAAAATCACTGAACCCACAGACATTGCCAACATACTGGCAGACAGGTTCAGTGCAAACTTCACCCCCCTCTCCCCCCCCTAAAGGAGAGAGAACTATCCCAGCAGAGTGTGTAGCCTCCCAGACATCTCAAATGCGCAGGTGAAAGCTGCTCTCTCTAAAGCTAAAAGCACAGCTTCAATGGGACTGGATGGTGTCCCCGGCTGTGTGCTACACGAGTTAAATGAGGAATTAAACCCGCACATAAGGCAGCTGTTTAATCTCAGCCTTACCACAGGATACGTTCCCAAGGAGTGGCGTACGGCAACTGTGGTCCCACTCCACAAAGGCGGTGCCTCTACGGACCCTGGTAATTACCACCCCATAAGCTTAACAAGTCTAGTCTGCAAAGCTATGGAGAGGATCATAATGGAGCTCATAAACAAAGATATAGGGGACTTGCAGACATTGGACCCGACCCAGTTTGGCTTCGTCAAGGGCAGATCATGCCTTTTGAACTTGGTCGACTTCTTCGAAACAGTCACCAAGGCCATTGATGAGGGAAAGGCAGTCCATACAGCCTACCTTGACCTTGCAAAGGCCTTCGACACAATATCCCACTCGGGTATTGTAGAAAAACTTACCAGCTTAAATGTAAACCCATATGTCACAAGATGGGTTGCAAACTGGCTTAAGGACAGAACCCACAGGGTTAGAGTTGCTGGCGCTATGTCAGACTCCAAGCTGGTCACAAGCGGTGTCCCACAGGGCTCGGTCCTTGGCCCCCTATTGTTTGGCATCTGCTTCTCAGAAGTACAGGCCAACATGGGAGGACTTTGGCTGACAAAGTTTGCAGACGACTGCAAACTGGGCGCCTTAGTGGAAAGTGAATCGGACACGGATATCCTTCAGAAGGGACTCACGGAAACAGATAGCTGGTGCCAGAGCCATGGCATTAAGTTAAACGCCAAAAAATGTATAGTCATACCCTTCGGGAAAAACAAGGTAACCCCAAGCTACCATATAGGTGGCAATCCACTAAGCACAGAAGAGGTTATCCGGGACCTGGGGACCCAGGTTGACAGTGGCCTTTCTTTTGACACTCACGTTGCTAAAGTGGTTAGAAAGATCTTCTACATTGCCCACCTGATCATGAAGGGATTCACATCCAAATCTAGTGAGGTCATTGTTCCCCTGTACTCTTCACTTATCAGACCAATGATAGAGTACAATGCCCCTTTCGGGATGTATCGCACCCGACATCTGCAGCAATTGGAGAGACCCCAAAAGTTCCTCACCAAAAGGATAAAGGGACTCCAAAATCTGTCATATGCTGCCAGATTGAAGAAACTCCAGCTCTATTCAGTTGCATACCGTCTGCTCAGAGGTGACATGTGCCTGACATACAAGGCCATGTCCAACCCGGAATTAATGGACATGCTCCACCTCAAAAAATCCAAATCCACCAAAACCACTAGAGCAAGCGACTTAAACCTTAGCACGGATATAAATAGGACGTGCTGGAGGGATAGATTTATCACTCAGAGACTCCCTATGCTGTGGAATAAAATCCCGGTCCATGTGAGGCAGAGCACCTCGCTGGCTCTGTTCAAGAGAAATCTTGACCTGTGGATGGGAGATCGTAGGTTTATCCTGGGAATCATCTCTGTGTCACTGCTGGACAGAGGCACAACAAACTAATGGGCACAGTATTTTTTCATATAAGGGGTGGCGTAAGCCACAAAAATTTGGGCTAGGCTTATAAATGCCTTAGGGCAGATAGCCTAGTATAAACCTATGAACAACTACAGGACTGTTCACCAAAACTTGAAAACATTACATCTGACAGCCTGGAGGTTACCTTAACTCCTTCCGCTTCCACTCTTTCCAAGGCAGTTCAGGACTTCTTATTGGAAGCACGCAGACCGTCCACCAGAAAAACCTATTCAGCCAAATGGAAGAGATTCAGCATCTGGGCTGCCAACAGGGGTCAGGATACAACAGTACTGAGTATACCTCAGATATTGGAATACTTGGCAGAAATGTTTCATTCTGGACTCTCATATTCTTCCATAAAGATTCTTGCCTCCGCAATCTCAGCAAGATAGAATTGTGATCCACCAGTGTTCTCACATCCTTTGCCAAGACAGTTCCTGAGAGGGATAAAGAATATCAAGCCTCCCAGAAAACAACCAGTACCTGCATGGGACCTCAATTTTGTATTGGAAAAATTATCTCTTCCTCCCTTTGAGCCAGCAGCAACCTCAGAGATGCAATTTCTATTATGGAAAATGGTTTTTCTATTGGCAGTCACATCAGCAAGAAGAGTCTCTGAGATACAGGCTCTCATGGCAGTACCTCCATTCCTCATTTTTCATCAGGACAGAGTCTCTCTAAGAACAAATCCTTCTTTCATGCCAAAGGTAATTTCCAGGGTGTCTCTAAATCAAGCTATTCACCTTCCTACTTTCTTCCCCAATCCTCAAAATAGAGGGGAAAGACTGCTGCATACCTTGGACATACACAGGCAACTACGCTACTACTTGGACAGAACTAAAGCCACCAGAAAGTCTGACCAGCTGTTGGTAGCTATGCTGCTGGAATACAAGGAAAAGCAATCTCCAAGCAAACAATTTCAAAATGGATTGGACACTGCATCGGATTCTGCTATTCTTATCATGGAAAAAGTGTGCCAGCCAATATTAGGCCACATTCCACCAGAGCTATAGCCACATCCACAGCTTTCCTAAGAGGAGTGGCTACAAAGGACATTCTAGAGGCTGCTACATGGAGCTCCGTGCATACATTTACCAAACACTACAACCTGCCTTTATACTCCAGATCCCGAGCAGAATTTGCTTCGGCAGTCCTGCAGGGCATTTTAGCTACACCATCTTTTTCTTAGCTCCATCCACCCCCAGCTTTGCTATGGTATTCAACCCATATGTTATGACTGCAGTTGCATTCTTGAAGGACATAGTACAGTTTTGTACCTACCATAAATGTAGATGCCCGATAGATATGCAACTGCAGTCGGATTTTCCCTCCCTCCTTCCCCTCTTTTCTTTCTTTATGGGTCCATTCCCCCTGTTCCTTTTAGCTGGGGGTATCTCCTATGGTGTATCTGTTTATTACTGTTGTGCATGTCTGGAATTGTTTATCCATTCACCAAATTTAGCCTTCCTAGGAGGGCACCTGGCATCTGGGGCAAGAAACACTGAAGAAGATGGCGTCGGCCGATGCCTTTATACTCCAGCCATTGTGACGTCGGAGAGGAGGCGACACCAGCCGACGCCGGACCCAGACTTTGGAATTCGGCCGACCGAGGGCTGCCTGAGGCAGGACAACCCATATGTTATGACTGCAGTTGCATATCTATCGGATATCTACATTTATGGTAGGTACAAAACTGTACTTTCTCACTCTCGTGGCCTCGGCTCAGGTGAGCTCTGCCTCGACATCGACCTCGGAGCCGTCCCTCTCGGTGCCGGGAGGGGTTCGTGTCTCCGGAGCAGGGGCCCTCTTCTCTGCCTGATGGGGGCGCCTGTGAGGTCATGAGGAGCGTGCTGACTCCTGGGTCGGCTCCGCGATCGACCCCTTCGGCTCCTCCCCCCATGGTGCCTATGTCGGTCTCTGTCCACCCTCCTGACTCCATGTGTGGAGAACAAGCGCTCCAGGTAGCCCCATTGGGTGCATCTTCCTCTTCCGAGGCCTCCCCTGATCATTCGGAGGAGCCCCCTTGGAAGAGAAACTGTAAGGGGAAGCATGTTGACTCCCCCGAGTCAGTCACCTCTGACACCGACTTGGAGGATTCGGAAGGGTCCCCAAGGTTCCCCGCTGAGGATGTCTCCTTTTCAGACATCCTTGATATCCTTAAGCAGAGGGGGAACTGGACTGCCCTCAACCCTTCCGAGGACGAGTCAGTGTATCTGGACGTGTTTGGTTCTCGTCCTTCCACCTCCTGGGTGTGTCCACCTTTCGACCCACTCATGGAAGTAGTGGCTCAGAAGGCGTGGACGGCCCCTGACACAGTGGAACCAACTCCCCGCAGGCCCACAAAATTCATCACAGCCCCGTCCGGCAAACAGTTTCTCACTAAGGGTGTCCCTGTTGATGCCATGGTGGTTGCAGCAGCCACTAAGACAGAGTTGGCTTGACCCTTCAGTGCCTGTCCATCCACCTAATAAACAATCTAGGACGATGGATAGGTACAGCAAGCGGATGTTCTCTTCAGCGACCTTTTCTATGCGGTTGCTGAACTATCTGTGCCATTTCATCCGCCTTCAGAGAGATCTCCTTAAGGAACTGGGTGATACCCTTCAGGGTCCATCTGCTGCAGGGTCTCGGGAAAAGAGTAACTCCCAGCTGGCGACCCTTAATTCTATAGTCAACTCCTCCATGCGGCTCATTTCTTATGCAGCCGATGGGGCGAGTAGGGCCGCAGGCACAGTCGTGGCTTTGAGAAGACATGCCTGGATGCGGTTTTGAAATTTTGCTGACCCCTTTAAGGCGTCCTTCACCAGTACCCCCTTCGATGGTTCAGACCACAGGTGATGGATACCCTTACCAGGTGTGAGCAGGAAGGCAAGACTCTCTCTGCCGTAGGAGTCAGTTTTTCTACTCCTTCTAGACCATACCCTAAAGGTCAGAAGGGTGGGAAAATGTGGTTTCGCAATCCCCAAGGAGTCGTGCCTGACACGTGGATAGTTTCCCTCCAGGGGCAGAGGAGGGAACAACAGACGCCGCCCGAGGGGCAGAGGGGGTCCGCAGAATCAAGGTAGCAGGGAAACTTTTTCCAACAAACCCTTTCAGCACCCCTGAGGGGCTGCCTGACTGTTCACTCTGAGGCAGTCGTTGGAAGATTGTCACTGTACCCTGAAGCCTGGCGACTCCTCACACAAGACAAATGGGTACAGGCTATCATATCCGAGGGTTACAAAATCCCCTTTGTCCACACCCCCATTCAATCAAACAGATCCCTTCCAGATATTCCACCCGGTCTAAGGGAACAAAGCAGTACTAAAAATCTCAAAACTGCTAAGAAAAAGAGCCATCCAGCCAGTCTCAGCAGACCAGCAAGGATCCGGGATTTACTCCAAGTTTGGTACCAAAGAAGACAGGGGACTGTACACCCATTTTGGATCTCAGCAGGTTAAACAAATCTTTTCAAAGAACGAAGTTCCGGATGGTCACGCTTCAGTCCATTCTACCCTTTTTGGGTCCGGACATTTGGATGTGCTCCATAGACCTTCAGGATGGGTACTACTATGTCAGAATGAACAGACGCTCCAGGAGGCTTCTCCACTTCCGGCTGGGAGCCAGTCACTATCAGTTCAGAGCCCTGCCCTTTGGTCTCACCACAGCCCCCAGGGTGTTCACCAAATGCATGGCATTGGTTACGGCTCACCTGAGATGGCGAGGATTCCAGGTGTTTCCATATCTAGACGACTGGCTCCTAACTGCTTCCACCAGGCATCAGCTAATCCGAGCCAGAGATTATACCATTCAAACTTGCTCAGTGCTAGGTATCTCCATAAACTTTGAAAAGTCTGCGTTGTTGCCTTGTCAATCTATAACCTTTATAGGCGCCATATTAAACACAAAAGAACTGTTGGAAAAACTTCCATTAGAAAGAGTATTAGTCATTTGCCGACATGTTCAAATGTTACTACAATGCAAGAGAATCCAGGCCAGATTTGTACTGAAAACCTTGGGTCTCATGGCAGCAACAATCACATTACTTCCCCTGGCTCGTTTTCACATGCGGATTCTTCAATGGATGCTTTTTACCCAATGGTCTTTTCAACAGCTTCCGATGTCTCACAACATAATAATTACCCAATCATGCAAAGACCACCTTTCTTTGTGGATGGTCTCCCCTCAAGTTTTTCCGGGCAGACCGTTTGTACTTCCTTCTCTGGTTGCCACGGTGACAATGGATGCCTCCCTGATCGGGTGGTGGTGGGGGGGGATTTTCAGGGCAGGACTGTCCAGGGCACTTGGCAACCCCTAGAGTACCATCTGCACATAAACGTCTTGGAGATGAGAGCGGTACTTTTAGCGTTGCAAGCTCTTCAGGACTCTCTACCTACCGAGACTATTGCAGTTCAGACGGACAATATGTCGGTAGTGTGGTACATCAACAAGCAGGGCGGAACCAGGTCCTATCCCTTGTGTCGAGAAGCACTCAGACTCTGGCAGTGGGCGATCTCCTCTCAACTGTTTCTGATAGTAATGCACATCCCCAGGAAGTCCAACGTCATAGCGGACAGGCTAAGCAGAGCAATCCTTATGCCTCACGAGTGGTCTCTCAATCAGTTAGTAGTGGGTAAAATTTTCTGCAGATGGGGTCAACCTTGCTGCGACCTTTTTGCAACCCCTCTCAACAGCAATTTCAGCGACTTCTTCACTCTCTTCCCTCTCCCAGGCCATCCCCCCAGAGACGCTCTAGTTCACGATTGGCCCCGGGGTCTGCTTTATGCATTCCCTCCTTTTCCCTTAATTCCAAAACTGATTCAGAAAGCAACCGCTTTGGGATCCAGGATGATCCTCATTGCTCCTTACCGGCCTCAACAAATTTGGTTCCCATTCCTGCATCGTCACCTGCTGGAGCAGCCCTGGAATCTGGAACCAGTGCCAGATCTCTTGATCCATCAGTTGGGCGGGCTGCACCAATCCCTTCACTCTCTCTACCTCACAGCTTGGTTGCTCCACTTCCAACCTTAGCCAGGCTTCCACATGTTTCTCATCCAGTGCGCGAAATCATACTTTCTTCGCACAAACCTTCTACTAGAAAGACTTATGCTAGTAAGTGGAAATGTTTTTCCTTCTCTACAGCGGCTAGAAAGATTAACCCATTTACAGCCCCTATCCATAATATTTTAGATTTTTTGGCGGAACTTTTTCGTGCAGGCTCCTCAGCTGCCACCATTAGGGTACAATTGTCTGCTATCACAAATTTTCACGATAGCCTATCAGAGTCCAGTGTCATGTCCCACAAACTTTGTAAAGTTTTTCTTAAAGGGACTATGTTACTTAGACCCCCGTTTAAAGATCTCTTCCCCCCCCCCCTCCATGGGATTTGAACTTGATATTAACTTCATTGATTCTCCCTCCTTTCGAACCTGCAGCTTCTTGTTTCTTAAAATTACTCTCCTGGAAGACTCTCTTCTTTGTAGCCATCACCTCGGCCAGAAGAGTATCGGAACTTCAAGCACTTTGCGTTCGCCCTCCATATCTTATTTTTCACAAAGATAGAGTTTCACTCAGGACTAATCCTTCCTTTTTGCCCAAAATACCCTCAGAGACCAATCTCAATCAGGCCATTGATCTCCCTGTATTTTTTCCTAATTATTCAAACAGAGCTGAACAAAAGTTACACTGTTTGGACGTTCACAGGCAGCTACGTTTTTATTTGAATAGGACCAAACAGTCAAAAAAATCATATCAACTCTTCCTGTCCTATGCTGAAGGGAAGCAGGGCCTGCCAGTTTCTAAGGTTACCTTGTCTAGGTGGCTGGTCTCTATTATTACCTTGATCTACCAACTGAGACATAAAGAACTTCCTTCAAAACCAAAAGCTCATTCCACCAGTGCATTGGCTACGTTGGTAGCTTTTCAGGCTAGACTTCCAATGGAATCTATTTGTGCTGCAGCAACATGGGCCACTCCTCATACTTTCATTTCGCATTACAATTTGGATATGGCCTCCAGGAGTTGAGCTGATTTTGGTTTCACTTTGTTCAAGAGTCTGTTTCGATGAGCCACCCAGGACTAAGGTGCTAGGGACGCTGTCCCATCCAGCAAGAATGAAGGCGAGATAGACAACTTAACATTAAGAGGTTATGTACCTACCATAACGTTCCATGTTAGTTGTCTTCATCTCGCCTTCTTTCTTGCGTCCCACCCTCCATCCCCCCTTGCCTGGTTAGGACCGAGAAGAATCCTTCTTGATGCCTTCCTACGGTTCACCTTGTTTTTAGGTTACGTCCTTCTCTGCTTTTGTAGCACTGTAGGTTAACCTTGGTGGGTACTAGTGTGTTTTTTTCCTTGGTGTTAGCTTTTCCAAACGAGACCTGGATATCTGACGCCTAGCATTGTGGGATAAGGGGTGGCCTCGAGCCGGTAAATAGCTCTCGAGCTTTAGTATAAGGCCGAGTCAGAGCCAAGGATCAGCTCAAAAACCCATCCAGCAAGAAAGAAGGCGAGATGAAGACAACTAACATGGAACGTTATGGTAGGTACATAACTTCTTATTACCCTCATTCCCTGCCTGCAACAGGAGTTTTGATGGTGGGCAAAGGCCTGTCACCACAAGGGGCAGCCATTTGCTTTATCCACAGCCAGGCAGACATTAACAGATACATCAGATTATGCCTGGGGGGGGCCCACATGGCAGGGAGATGTATTCAGGGCACATGGTCCGCAAGCCAAATGCATCTACATATCAACCAAAAATAGATGCTAGCTGTTCATAATGCCCTGACAGCCTTCAAGGATCTACTTCATCCGGGACAACTACTGATAAAGACGGACAATACTACAGTCATGTGGTACATAAACAAGCAGGGAGGCACTCATTCCAACCCCCTATGCAGACTAGCCATGACTTTGTGGGACACGACATTGACTTACCAAGTACATCTGCAGGCACAGTTCCTGCCAGGAAAGATAAATACTCTGGCAGACGAACTAAGCAGAAACCTCATGGATCCCCACGAGTGGAAATTGGATCCGCAAGTCTTCAGCATGATAAGGAATTGGGGATGCCCGGACATAGATCTATTTGCTTCCCCTCACAACTGCCAACTACATAGATTCTGCACAAGGACTTATCACAAGCAAGCATGGACAGTGGATTCTCTATCTTTCAGCTGAGAAAACTTAACAGTATATGCCTTTCCTCCACTGCCTCTCCTCCCCAGGGTACTCCTAAAATTCAGATGAGAGAAGCCAAAAATGATACTGATTGCCCCAGACTGGCCCCGCCAGCATTGGTACCCAATCCTAAGGAACTTGTCTCAATACCCAGCCTGGACATTACCTCAAATTCCTCACTTACTGTCCCAACACGACAATCGGATCCTGCACAGCCAACTCAAGATCTTAAATCTGGCAGCATAGTGGATAATGTAGTCATTCAAAACACACCTCTCTCTTAAGCGGTGATGGATGTTATTTTGGAGGCCTAGTACCAGAAAATCTTGTGCTGAAAAATGGAAGAGATTCTGTGCTTGGAACCAGGCACAAGGGATTGACACGACTGTACCAAATATTCCTCAGATTTTGCAATATTTAACTGAGATGCTGGACAAAGGCCTATCCTTTTAATTAAGATTCATGCCTCTGCCATTTCAGCTCATTACAATACAGAGCCACCTATTTTTTCTCATCCTTTATTAAGGCAGTACCTCAGAGGAGCCAAAAACTTAAGGCTTCTAAGGAGATCACCAATACCTGCATGGGACCTCAATTATGTCTTGGAAAAACTCACCCTGCCTCCTTCTGAGCCTGTCGCTACAGCTGATATAAAATTTTTATCATGGAAAACAGCTCTGCTCCTAGCAATAACCTCTGCAAGACGAGTCTCTGAGCTGCAGGCACACATGGCTGTGGAACCTTTTTTCATTTTCCATCCAGATAGGGTTTCTCTGAGGACAAACCCGACATTTATGCCTAAGGTAGTGTCCAGTGTGGCCCTTAACCAAACTATTCATTTGCCCACCTTTTACCCAAACCCACAGAATAAGGGTGAGAGACTTCTGCATTCTTTGGACATACCCAGACAGCTGTGCTTCTACTTGGACAGAACCAAAGCTTTCAGAAAGACTGAGCAATTACTAGTGGCATATGCTGCAGGATCACAAAGAAAGGCTATCTCAAAGCAGACTATTTCAAAGTGGATAGGCCACTGCAATCGTTTCTGCTATTCACAACATGGCAAATCAGTGCCTAAGGGCATTAGGCCACATTCAACTAGAGCAGCAGCCACTTCAGCAGTCTTCCTCTGAGGAGTACCAACCAAAGAAATTTTAGAGGCTGCAACCCTAGAGTTCAGTGCTTTGTTTTACAAAGTACTATTACTTACCACTCTACTCTAAATCCAGGGCAGGCTTTGAAACTGCAGTTCTGTAGGGCCTCATAGCCGCTCCTAATCCTATTTAGCTCCAGCCTCCCAACCTTAGCTTTGGGATTCAACCCGATTGTAATGACTGCAACAGTGAAACACGAACATAAAACAGTTGTGTACTTATTATAAATGTAGATGTTCAAGTGTATTCACTGTTGCAGTCCAGGTTACCCTCCCACCACCCCCCTTATCTTTGCTGGAACTTATCTGTACTTCTCTATTCTATACAACCTATGCTGTGTATTTGCTTGTAGATGAAGGAAAAATTTACCTTGGTGCATGCATGCATTTTTGACATTTTTAGCCTAACCTTTTGGGGGCACCTGACATCTGGGGCAAGAAAAACTGAAGAAAATACCGTCTGCTGCATCTTTTATACCCCTGGCGCATTGACGTCAGGGAGGAGGCGATAGAAACAGACGCCGGACCTAGACTTTGGAATTCAGGCCGACTGCGGGTAGCCTGCCAGCAGGATAACCCAATTGTAATGACTGCAACAGTGAGTACATTCGAACATCAAAATTTATGGTAAGTACACAGCTGTACTTTCTGAAGTTGTCCTGTGTTTCGGGCTCCCATCCCTCTTCAGGGGGACCTTCCTTCCAAATTATGGAGAGGGCATTGGCCTCTGCAGGCTCTCATCTGGCCCTTCCAGCATCTTGAGTATCATCTCAGGACTCCCTCTCACTCAGAGCTTCCACCAACCTCCATGCCCGGACAGCAAGCACTTAAGCTGCAGGATTCCCCTGCTGAGGGCCCCTTTTCTTCAGAGTCCACCCCAGAGATTCCCACTGTGGAGAGGCCCCAGAAGAAGACGTGAAAGAGGAAATGCCTAGATTCCCCGAAGAATCTGTCACAAACGACTGACTTTGATGATGGGGAGGGGTTTCCCTTTATCACCCCCTGAAGATATTTCCTTTGGAGACATCCTAGAAATTCTGAAACAGAGAGGTAACTGGAATCCCAAAGACCCAACCTCTGAGGCGTCTTTGTACCTGCAAGCTTTTATGCTTGCCCATCTACTTCTTGGGTGACCCCTCCTGCTGATGACCTGATCAGATTGGTCGCTCAGTGGGCTTGGAAGACCTCTGACTCTGTAGAGCCAATTCCCGGGAGATCGGGTAGACTTTTTCAGCACCAAAAGACCACCAGCATTGGACTAAGGGGTTAGCAGTAGATGGCTGTGGTGGTTGCGGCAGCCACCAAGAAGGATCTTGCAGAAGATAGTTCCACTCTTCATTCCCCTAATCGAGAGTCCAGGATGATGGTCAGATTGGGAAAGTATGTGCCGCATCGACCTTTGCTTTAAGGTCCTTGAATTTTATACCATACTTTACTAGACTTCAGAGGGATCTGAGCAAAGGAGTTATCAGATACCCTTGCAGGAGCTGTTTCTGAGGAGGTCCGAGATAAAGTGGCTTCCCAGCTGACTACTCTGGAGTCCATCTCCAACTCCTCCATGATGCTCATCGCACATGCAGCTGAAAGGACGACTAGGGCAATGGGTTCTGGTGTTGCCATAAGGCGAGACACTTGATTGTGCTTGTGAGTTTGCAGATCCATTTAAATCTTCTTTCATCAATGCTTCTTTTGACGGATCTTCCTTGTTCTGCGCCAGAGTCAAAGAAACAAGTCAGGTGTGAAAAAGATGGAAAGACCCTCTCAGGAGTGGGTATACATGATGTTCATGTTTCACAGTTGCAGTCATTACACTTGGGTTATCCTGCTGGTAGGCTACCCGCAGTCGGCCTGAATTCCAAAGTCTTTGTCCAGTGTCTGTTGCTGTTGTCTCTTCCCTGACGTCAGTGCGCCAGGGGTATAAAAGATGCAGCCGACGCCATTTTCTCCAGTCTTTATTGCCATGCGGTGCCCGAAGCAAAAGCAGTTCGCAAGTGCCTGTCGGCCGACTCATGAGATTTTCGAAATTGAATTTCAGATCCGAAGTCTTCTATAAAGCTAAGTACCCAGTTGGGGAAACTCTTTTTTTGCTCCAGATCGATGTCAGAAAAAGTTAACAATTGTATTTCTTGTGGGAAGCAAATACGAAGGATTTTCACTCTTACTGTATTCCTTGCCTAGGCCCTGACCTCGACGTTGCTAGTTGTCTGTTTTGTGCTAGATTTAACCAACGCACTATTAAGCGTCTGTATGATTTTGCTTTTCATTACTTTGGCCGAAGGTTTAACTTCATAATGCCGTCGGATCAGCCAACGACCGGAGTTCATAAAAAGCGCAAGGAAAAAGAAAAGGACAGGCATTCGTGGTCCAAAAGTCGCCAGTTCTCAGTTCTCCTGACACCCGCTACCTCAGAGCTACAGGCCGCCTCCGACTGCCACATGGAGACTGCTAGGCCTCTGAATATTCAAGGTATTGGGCCTTCGGAAACTAATCCCTCACATGTGTCCGGAGCCGCTGAGCAGGCATCGGCTTCTCAGGGTGTTTTAAGACCTACACAGCTTTATATCAAGCCAACTTCAGCATCAAAGACTAAAACAGTTTTAAAGACAAAGAAACAAGTACAGCACTCTCCAGGACAGACTTCCATGCCTAAGAAACAGATGCTCAAAATGGCCGAAGACCTAATTACTTTGATCAGGGGTTTCCATCTCCTTCCTGATAAGAGGCCTAGGCAAGACGCTGAATATGATTCCTCTGATGAGGTTTCCATTTCCTCTGACTCCTCTTCAGAACAGGGATACTCTGTTCCTCCCTGTGATGATTCTGATGCTGAAGAATCTATTCCTTCAGCTTTTCCTCCTGAGGATTACTCATTTGGGCAAACCTTGCATACCATGAGGGAGCATTTCCACTGGGAGAGCCATGATTATTCTGATTCTAAGAAGGCTCAGAGACTTTCTTTTACTACCTCAGCACAGCCTTCTTGGTATTCCTCCTGTTCTAGACATTGTAGATGTGTTTTCAGAATCCGGCCTGTCTCCCAACTCTCCATCTCCTGCACCTGTTAAGCCAGACAGATAATACAGGGTGCCAGATTCTCATAAATTTCTATATAAAAACCCTGCAGCTGACCCAGAAACTATTTCACAGGGTCCCAAAGGGGTCAAGGCTTCTACTCCTAAAAACATGTCCCCTCAGAGAATCTAGGGCACTGGACAGATGGGGGGAAAAGTTTACACTTCTGCTACCTTGGCTGTAAGGGCTTTAAATTGTCAATTTCATATGCTTAAATATCAGCAGTATTTAATGTCTCTGTTAAAGCAGAAAATGTTGACAAATTCTGAATGCGCTGAGAATAAGGAATTGCGGGATTTATTGCATGCAGCTGAACAAGTGGGAAAACATGCTTTGCAAAGTGGTTATGATTCACTGGAGGCCTCTTGCAAGGCCGTTGTAACAGGCTCTGTCATTAGAAGGCATGCTTGGTTAAAGGAACAGACTCTGCCTGATTATGTTAAAGCAAAATTACTGGGTGCTCCATTACAGCATGAGACTTTGTTTGGTGTTAAGGCAGAAGAGGTGTTAAAGAAAATGGAGGATAAAGCTAAATCTATGCAGACAGTGAAGGATTTCTTACAGGTGCAGCCACCCAGATT
This sequence comes from Protopterus annectens, assembly GCF_019279795.1. NCBI lineage: Eukaryota > Metazoa > Chordata > Ceratodontiformes > Protopteridae > Protopterus > Protopterus annectens. Next base: position 1,428,392,417 of record NC_056733.1, on the reverse strand, counting down.
TAGCTGGAACTGGCCTTCTAAAAATTGGTCCTTTCCCGTGTCAGAGGCAGATACAGACGCCCTAGAGGCAGACAACAGCCCCAGGGCTCATACAGGCCCAAACAGTGGGGTGCTTCTACCTCCAAAAGCGGAGAAGACAAAATACAGCCATATAGGAAACTGTCCCAATGACTTCCCTCTGCCAGTGCCAAGCATTTATCTTTTGGCAACACCCTTGGGAAGAAAGCTAGCACTTTTTTCACAAAATTGGCACATGATTACCCAGGAGAAATGGTCTTAAATATAGTCTCTCAGGGCTACAGGTTCCACTTTCACACCCATCCAAAGGTAAAAGGTATGCCAGACCTGCCACAGAATCAATGGGCAGAGGCACAAAACCAAGTTTCATCTCTCATGGACATGAGGGCTATTCAGCCAGTGCCACGACAAGTGCAGGGATAAGGATTTTACTCAAGACTTTTCTTAGTACCAAGAAAGGACACAGCATGGAGACCGATTCTGGACTTGTCTATTCTAAATACTTTTCTGGACATTCTGAAATTCAAAATGTTGACTTTGCAGCAGCTTCTGCCCATGCTGGGCAAAAAGGCTTGGCTTGTAACTTTGGACCTCAAAGAGGCATACCTGCATATACCAATCAGGCAATCTTGCAGAAGATACCTCAGATTCATAGCTGGCTCAATGCACTACCAATTCTCTGCACTGCCCTTTGGCTTATCTACTGCACCCAGGGTCTTCACAAAATGCCTGGCACCAGTAATTGCATTTTGCAGACAGAGGAATTCAAATATATGCCTACTTGGATGACTGCCGTATTCAAGCAGAGGCCAAAGACATTATACTAAAGCATCTGGCGTTTGTAAAAAGATTACTAATTTTTCTAGGGTACATAGTAAACGAAAAGAAATCAAAAATAGGTACCCTCTCAAGAGATAATATTCCTGGGTGCAAGCTTAAATACAACTGGCCAGATGTGTTATCTCACGCCAGACAAACAAAGGCAACTGACTTCTTACTTCGAAAACATGGCAACAAAGACCCAGTTATCTGCAAGAAAAATTCTGCAGGCTCTGGGCTATGTGGCCTCATGCAGTCTGCTAATTCCATATGCAAGACTGCATATGAGGAAACTACAGTGGTACCTAAAAAGTGTTTGGACGCAACATTGCCACAGCCTGGAATCATTCATTTCACTCATTCCCTGACAGGAGTTTCGATGGTGGGCACAGGTATGTCACCACAACAAGGGACAGCCGTTCACTTTACCCACAGCCAGGCAAACACTAACAGATGCATCAGATTATGCCGGGGGGGGGGGGGCCCACATGGCAGGAAAATGTATTCAGGGCACATGGCGCCCAAGCCAAAGACATCTACACATCAATCAAAAGGAGATGCTAGCTGTACAAAATGCACTGACGGCCTTCAAGGACCTACTTCATCCCGGACAGCTGCTGATAAAGACAGACAACACCACAGTCATGTGGTACGTGCATAAGCAGGGAGGGAACACATTCCTACCCCCTCTGCAGACAAGCCATGATTTTGTGGAACACAGCATTGACTTACCAAGTACACCTGCAAGCTCAATTCCTGCCAGGAAAAACAAATGCTCCGGCAGACTAATTAAGCAGAAACCTCATGGACCCTCACGAGTGGAAACTAGATCCACAAATCTTCAGCATGATAAGGAAATGGGGATGCCCAGACATAGATCTTTTTGCCTCCCCTCACAACTGCACAAGGGCTCATCACAAACAAGCTTGGAAAGTGGATGCTCTGTCATTCAGCTGGAACAACCTTACAGTATATGCCTTTCCTCCACTGCCTCTCCTCCCCAAGGTACTCCTAAAGGTCAGACGAGAGGCCACAAATGATTCTGATTGCCCCGGATTGGCCACGCCAACACTGGTACCCAATCCTAAGGAGCTTGTCCCAAGGCCCAGCCTGGACATTACTTCAAATTCCTCATTTACTGACCCAACAAAATCCGATCCTGCACAGCCAGCTCAGAACTCTAAATCTAGCTGCGTGGTGGATACTGTAACCATTCAGAATACACCTCTCTCTAAAGCGGTTATGGGTGTCATTTTGGAGGCCAGGAGGCCCAGCACTAGAAAATCTGATGTAGAAAGATGGAAGAGATTCTGTGCTTGGAACCAGACAGAAGGAATTGACAAGCTTTTTCCAAATATTCCTCAGATTTTACAATATCTAACTGAGATGCTGGACAAAGGCCTATCCTTCTCATCAATTAAGATCCATGCCTCTGCCATTTCAGCTCATTACAATACGAATCCGCCAATTTTTTCGTATCCATTGCTTAGGCAGTTCCTCTGGGTGGCCAAAAAATTAGATCTCCAAGGAGAGCACTAATACCTGCATGGGACCTCAATTTTGTCTTGGAAAAACTCACGCTGCCTCCTTTTGAGCCAGCCAATACAGCTGAGATAAAATTCTTATGGAAAACAGCTCTGCTCCTAGCAATAACTTCAGCAAGAAGAGTCTCAGAGTTATAGGCATTAATGGCTTTGGAACCCTTTATTTTCTTCCATCCGGACAGGGTTTCTCTAAGGACAAACCCAACATTTATGCCTAAGGTAGTGTCCAGTGTGGCTCTTAACCAAACCATTAATTTGCCTACTTTTTAACCCGAACCCGCAGAATAAAGGGGAGAGACTTCTGCATTCTTTGGACATAGACAGCTATGCTTCTACTTGGACAAAACTAAAGCTTTCAGAAAGACTGAACAACTTTTAGTGGCATATGCTGCAGGATCACAAGGAAAGGCTATCTCAAAGCAGACTATTTCAAAATGGATAGGACACTGCATTCGTTTCTGCTATTCACAACATGGTTAATCAGTACCTACAGGCATTAGACCACATTCTACCAGGACAGCGGCCTCCTCAGCAGCCTTCCTCAGAGGAGTACCAACCATGGATATTTTGGAGGCTGCAACTTGGACTTCAGTGCACACTTTTACTAAGCACTACCACTTCCCTCTTTACTCTAAATCTGGAGCAGGCTTTGCCACTGCAGTCTTGCAGGGCATTATAGCCACCCCTAATTCTATTTAGACCCAGCTGCCCAACCTCAGCTTTGGGATTCAACCCAAGTGTAATGACTGCAACAGTGAAACACGATGAACATAGTACAGTTATGTACCTACCATAAATGTAGATGTTAGAGTGTATTCACTGTTGCAGTCTAGGTTACCCACCCACCATCCCACTTTTCTTTGCTGGGACTTGTCTGTACTTCTCTATCCTATACAACCTATGTGGTGTAGTTGCTTGTAGATGAAGGTATTTATTTTAGTGCATGCTTTTATTAGCAATGTTTTTTAGCCTACCCTTTGGGGGGCACCTGACATCTGGGGCAAGAAAAACTGAAGAAAATGGCGTCGGCTGCATCTTTTATACCCCTGGCGCACTGACGTCAGGGGAGAGGCGACAGCAACCGATGCCGGACCAAGACTTAGGAATTCAGGCCGACTGCGGCTAACCTGGCAGCAGGATAACCCAAGCGTACCTACCATAAATGTAGATGTTTGAGTGTATTCACTGTTGCAGTTATTACAGTAGGGTTATCCTGCTGGCAGGCTACCCAAAGTCGGCCTGAATTCCAAAGTCTAGGTCCGGCATCAGTTGCTGTCGCCTACTCCCTGACGTCAGTGCGCCAGGGGTGTACAAGATGCAGCAGACGACATTTTCTTCAGTTTTCCTTGTCCCAGATGTCAGGTGCCCCCCAAAAGGGTAGGCTAAAAATATGTCTCTAAAGCATGCATGCCACAAGTAACAAGTTTCCTTCATCTACAAGCAAATGCACCACATAGGTTGTATAGAATAGAGAAGTACAGAAATGGTCCAGCAAAGAAAAGGGGGATGGTGTATGGGTAACCTGGACTGCAACAGTGAATACACTCAAACATCTACATTTATGGTAGGTACACAAGTGTACTTTTCTGCTCCCCCAACAGTCCTACTGTGGGAACCAGAGGAGTGGTAAAATGTGGTTCAGAAAATCCCAAGGGCCTTTTCAGGGCACGCATGGTAGTGGCCCCCCTCGGGACAGAGGAGGGAGCTGCAATGGAAGACACCAACCCCGCAGCAGAGGTGGGCCACAAAACCAGGATTTCAGAGATTTTGTCTCTGGTAAGCCCTTCCAACGCTCTTGAAAGGGCGCCCAACTGCTTACCTCTGGAAGCAGTTGGGGGTTAGGATTTGCTTTGCAATCAAGAGCCTGGCGGTAGATATCAATAGATACTTGGGTGCCAAGGATCATTGCCAGATTTACCACATTCCCCTTACTCTCATTCCAAGATCAAGAAAAACTCCCAGATGTTCCACCCAGTCAGAGGGATGAAGCAGCTTTGGAAATTCAAAATCTGTTAGAAAGAGAGTCTTCCAAGAAGTCTCACCAGACCAGATAGGATTTGGATTTTGCTTGAGGTTCTTTTTGGTGCCAAAAAAGACAGGGGACTTGAATAATTTTAGATTTCTGCCTTCTGAGCAAGTTTATTCAGCAAGCAAATTTCAGATGGTCATGGTGCAGTCTGTCCTACCCTCCTTAATGAAAGAAGATTGATTGTGCTCTGTAGATCTTCAGGACCCGTATTACCACATAAAAATGGACAAGTGCTCCTGACAGTTCCTCCGCTTTCAGCTAGGAGCCAATCATTTTCAGTTCAGATGCTGTCCTTTGGCATCACCGCAGCCCCCTGGGTGTTCACTAAGTGGTTGGCAGCAGTAATGGCTCACTTGAGACTGTACAGATTGTTTCTCTACCTAGACGACTGGCTTACCACCATCCCCACCAGGCATCTACTGCTTCAAGCAACACTTCATGTGTGTGTTCATCTGGGCGTTGGAGTGAATCAATCAAAATCTCAACCGAGTCCATCTCAAGATCTGGAGTTCATATGAGCCTATCTAAATACCATCAGTTGTGCAGCTTCCCTTCCCCTACACAGGCTACAGAAGATAAGATATCAAGTGCAAGCTATTCTCTCCAACTACAAGGTTTGTGTGCTTTTAGTTGTTTAACCTCGAGGGTGAATGGCAGCAGCCATCACTTCAATTCCAGTAGCATAATTTCACATGAGACTTCAAAGGCTTTCTCCATCCTAATGGTCCATCCTAACACATGTAGTAACACATCCCATTTTAATCACCAGTTGCTGCAAGAAAAAGTTATCCTGGAGGATGGAATCTCAAAAAATTTCTCTTAAGCTGTCCCTTTGTTTCCCCTTCAGCGCAAGGCCATAGTGACCATGGACGCCTCCCAGATGGGGTGTGTGGGGGGCATTACATGGGAAGAACAGTCCAAGGCACGTGGTCTCCAATGGAGGCCAATATGCCTGTCAGTGTTCTAGAACTGAGGGCATTGCTCTTAGTGTTACAAGCCTTCCAAGCTGTCATCCCTTAGGAATGATTACATTTCAATCAGACAATATGTCAGTAGTCTGGTATATCAAGAAACAAGGTGGAACCAAGTCTACCCCCCTGTGTCAAGAAGCTGTGAATGTGACAATGGACGATATCTTCCAATCACTTTCTAATAGCAACTTGCGTCCCGTTGAGCTCGAACGTGATAGCAGACAAACTGAGCAGATGCATTCTCCTGCCTCACAAGTGGTCTCTGAACCTCAAGAGTGATGGAGATTTTCCATCACTGGGGCCAGCCTTGCTGCGACCTATTTGTGTCACCCCTCAGCAACATGTGCAGCAGCTACTTTTCTCTAACCCCCCCCAGGGGGAGTCCCAAAGAGATGCTCTTCTTTGCGATTGGCCCTTGGGTCTACTCTATGCCTTTCCCCTCTTCTACTGATTCGTCTTGTCTTAAAGCCAGCAGGTTGAGAAACAAGGTGATTCTCATTGGGCCCTTTTGGCCTCACCAAGTCTGGTTTCCCCTTCCTGCGGCCTAATCTAATGCACAGTCCATGGATCCTGGAGCTAGTTCTGGATGTTCCGTCTCATCCACAGGGACTGATGGACCCCCAGTCTTCAGAATCTGAAGCTTACAGCTTGCCTCCTCCAATTCACCAGACAAAGATTTTATCTTCTGCAGTCCAAAAAATGTTACTGACTGCCGTAGACCTTCCACCAGGAAACTTTACTGCAGCAAGTTTAAAAGATTTTCTATCTGGGTGCACAGTAATGGTCTTAACCCCTTTTCCGCACCAGTTGAAAAGGTTTTAGAGTTTTTGGCTACGTTTTTCGAACAAGGAGCCTCGTCTTCTACTGTTAAGGTCCAGCTAGCTGCTATTTGCAATTTCCACAATGGCTTTGAAGACTATTCGCTAATTTCCCATAAATTGTGTAAAGTATTTATGAAAGGAACGTTGCGGTTGAAACCACCGTGTAAATACCTTCTAGCTCCTTGACCTGACTGTAGTTCTGTAGTGTTTGGTCCTTTCCCCCTTTGAACCGGCAACTAGCTGTCATTTAAAGTTTCTTTCATGGAAGACCATTTTTCTGATGGCTATTACCTCTGCCAGTAGAATTTCTGAAATTCAAGCACCATCTTCAAAAACTTCATATTTGCTATTTCATAAGGATAGAGTTTCACTAAGAGCTTAACCCATCTTTTTTTCCTGAGGTTGTCTCAGAAAATAATCAAAATATTGATTTACCTGTTTTCTTTCCAAATTTCTGTAACAAAGGTGAATATTGTTTGCATCTGCTGGATGCTCCGACAGTTACGCTTCTATCTCAACAGAACTGAAGAATTTAGAAAATCAGACCAATTGTTTATATCTTATTTTCCAGCCCATCCCTCGGGAAATCTGTTTCAAAAGTCACCTTGGTAAAGTGGTTGAGACTGTATTACTTTCATCTGCAATAAAAAAAAAAAAAATTCAAATTACGAACGCCAGTGAAAGCACATTCCACTAAGGCAATAGCCACGTCTGCTGTTTCCATTCCAAGGCTTCCATGAATGAAATATGCTCAGAAGCAACTTGGGCTACCCCCGCATACCTTTATCACTCATTATAAATTGGATCTGGTCTCCGGGGAAGAGTGCCTTTTGGCTCTGTGGTTCTCGGGAGTATCCCTCCATAAGGCCATCCAAGCTGTAAAGTTGCTCTGGACTGTGACCCAAAGGTCAAGAATAAATAAAGATCAACAACATTAGATAAAGAAGTTGTGTACTTACCATAATTTTCCATTTGCATTGTCTATCTTTGTTTAATAACAGGTGTGTTGTACCTTTAAGAAGCATTTCTAGTGTCTGTATGTGCATATAAATACCAAGCATGTGTTATCTTCAGTACCATTTTGATTGTGTAGCCAGAGTGTTAACATCGATGTGCATGGTAGCCACTTTGTCTATAAGTTAGTTATTTAGCTATTTCTTCCTTACCTGGCGAGCGACATGGTGTCAGAACCAGGATGGTGACTAATCTTCAGAGCAATGAGGTGCAGAGGTAACGATGAAGGCAAACTAAGAGAACTGAGATCAAAAAAGGGCCAGAAGCGAGTTAAAGGTAAAGAAAATGCACATGAAAGATTTATTTATTAAAAGAGATGAAACAGAGCATTACAAAGGCACAGTATGTATTACTAAGCGAATGAATAGCACAGAAATGTTTAAGCAAAAGAGAAGCAAAAAAAAAGTTCAATCAAAATTTTTGAAACAATGTTTTTTAATAAAACGAGCATATTTAAAGTAAAACGAGCATGTCTAGAGTTAAAAAGAGCACAAGATAGTGTAGTCGGCACATTAATAGATTAAATGAGGGAAAACTAATATAACAGAAGGGGCAAAAAATGGCACATTGAGCATAAATAAAGCAAGGCGACTGCATGTGTTTTGGCATGAATTACTACTTTGCATTGCTTTGAAGCTTTGAATAACATAACTAGTCATTCAAAGCATCTCAAAGTGTATAAAAGTGCTTAGTGTGCGTTGTTTACTGTGCATTTATTCCAAAGAGTTTGTGTGCAGAGTGCAACTTTTTCGTAAAGTGCAGTCAAGTACAGCCATTTCTAAAAGCTTCTTGTTCATGGGTGTGTCTATTCTGAGACTGCTGCCATTACAGTGCGTTTCTTGCACTGTACAGTGTGTTTGGAAAAGTGTAGCCATTTTGGGAAATTTCATTGTGCTATGTACTGTTTGCAAAGCGCAGTTCGAAGTTTCTCACTCAACTTCTGCCTAGTTCATTCGCAAAGTATGATTAATTCGAAACAGTTTATTCGCAAATTGCAATTACTTTAAAATAGTTTATTTGTAAAGTATAGCTACCTCGAAATGTTGCCCTCAGTTTCTATTGCCCAGTTTATTCGCACTGTGCAGTTATTCAAAAGGTTTCGTAAAATAACTGACTTTTACAGTCAATTTCAAGATAAACCACTCGTACAGTAAAATAATTTTAAGGCAAGTGACTTTTACAGTAAAGTGGTTTCAGAGTATTACAGTGCCCAGGAGGCTTATTTCGTAAACTTTATACAGGCTTATTGTGCTATTGCAGGTACTGGCATAAATTTAAAGCACATCTCTGTCTGTGTGTCTGTCTGTGTGTCTGTCTGTGTGTCTGTCTGTGTGTCTGTCTGTGTGTCTGTCTGTGTGTCTGTCTGTGTGTCTGTCTGTGTGTCTGTCTGTGTGTCTGCCTGCCTCTGTCTGCCTGCCTCTGTCTGCCTGCCTCTGTCTGCCTGCCTCTGTCTGCCTGCCTCTGTCTGCCTGCCTCTGTCTGCCTGCCTCTGTCTGCCTGCCTCTGTCTGCCTGCCTCTGTCTGCATATTTGTAAAAGTCTTCACTAAGATATGTTAATATGGCAGATGGAGTTTGCAAGCCACAGCCACTTGTATTTGATCAGAATATTGCAGAGAACTGGAGAATATTTGAGCAAGAGGATGTGTATTCTGGTAGTGGGTTTACCCTTCCGATCAGCTTGTCTGGCCAGGTTTCCAAAGCTTTTTCAGTCCCTCTTGGTGCGTCGGATGTCTGACGTAGAGGCAGGTACGTGGGCCATAAAGGTGACGTCTATACGTACCAGCCCTCAGAGCTTTTCATCCACCAGCTGTATGCCAGGTGTTCCTGCTACTCACGAACGTCGGATCTGTTTCGCATTAAAGATAAGTAGCCCATTGGGGCCTATTTCTTCAGTCTATTTGTATTTTATAGTCTGTTCATTTCCGGTAAGAGTAAGTGCAACTGTGGTCGTCAAATTCCAACTGTGGTCGTCAAATTCCAACTAAAGACATCCATGACCAGTGTGTCTTTTGTCTGGCCAGGGATCACTGCTACAAAAACTGCGCCATCTGTAACTCGTTCATCCCTACGACCCTTCGCCTCCACTTACAGGCTCTCTACTTTTATACCTTGAGTACCAGAGCCTAAGACAGCTGTCAGTATGGACGCCACCTCCGATGCCCCGTCCGAACCACCAAAGAAGAGGGCTAAGTCCATGCGGCCTACTTCTTCCACTGCGCCTCCCTCTGCTACTCCTCAACCTGTAGCCGCCATCAGCTTGGCTGAGGACCCGGCTTCTTCCACCTTAGATACAGTGGGTACCTTTCAGGAGGCTGCACAATCTACAGCCGACGACACATCGGGGAGGATGTACCGACGCCTGCTACAGACACTGGGGGGCAGTATTTTCAATGGGTGCTTCGGATCCGACCTCCTCTGCTCCAACGATTTCTTCCAGGCCTACCGTCAGCCAGACACTGGCTAGGCCTTCTAAGAAAAAGCAAAAGACCTGACCTATTTCTCCAGCACCAGAGGCCTTACCTGACTGGCAGGCCTCAGCCAGAGTCTCTACAATGCTTTCTTGGCCCTCAGGCCTTCTTCTGAATTCACCCTTGTGGCTCTACCTCTTTTCTGCCCTAGGCCTTCAATACCTGAAAGGACTGTGAGCCAGCCTGCAGAGGAAGGAACTGTCAGATTCCTCTGAGGACTCCCTCTCCTACTCTTCCCAGATCATCCCTGGGGTATGGATCCCCTGAAGAGGCCTCTGCTGAGCTTGATTCCCCAGTGGATCACCTTACCTTTAGGGACACTGTTAACCTGATGAGAGAACACTAAGTGGGAATGCTCAGACATGTCTGAAGCACAAAAAAGATTTTATGATCTGATTCAGATGGAATGACCTAATCTGTCACCTATCCCACATGTCTGACCTGCCTTCCTGGATGCATTTGCTGTGGCATCCATTAATCCAGGTTCTCAACCACCTGCTTCTCAAAGGGCAGACAGATTATACCAGGTCCCTCACTCAGACAAATTCTTTTTCAAGTGCCCCCCCAGCAGACCCTGCCACTGTTTCCATTTCTATGGACAGGGCATCCAAACTACTCCCTTCTACCACTGTCCTGCCTCCAGATAAGGACAGCAAAGCCGTGGAGAGGTGGGGGAAAAAAGATTTATACTTTTGCCACTCTAGCTTTTAGGGCAACAAGTTACCAGTCTCACATGGCCAGGTACTCTGGCTCTTCTGGACAAAGCCTCCAAAGAGCTTAATGACATTCCTGAATGTGCTGCTAAAGCATCCTTGTCTTCCTTACTCTGGCTTGTCTCACAAGTGAACAAGCACTCTCTTAGGTGCGCATACAATGCACCCGAGGCCTCAGCCAGGTGAGCTGCATCAGCATCCGTACTAAGAAGATATTCCTGGCTATGCCTGCAGCCACTTCCTAATGACTTTAGAGCCAAGCTCTTGGATGCCCCCGTGGACCATCCGGCCCTGTTTGGTGCTAAGGTGGCTGATCTTTTCAAGTCTCACCAGCAAAAAGGGAGAGGGCTTCAAGACATCAAACAACACCTTGTCTCTCCAGTCCCAAAGTTTCAGAGGAACTTTCCAGCTAAGAAGCAATTTATAAGAAGGGCATCAAGGCCTTCACCCCCCCCCCCCAAGGTCCAGAAGGTCCTACAGGAAACAAACTGCCCAGCCAAGGACTTTTCAGGCCTCTAACCAGAGGCCTTCCTTTCCAGACAGGGCAGGCAGTGTTTCACTGCCTGCCACCTTTCCCCACACCAACACCCCCTTGTCCACCCAGTCTCTCACTGTTTCCCTGCCTGGTCCCTAGTAACAACAGACAAATGGGTCTTGTCCATCCTGAAGGACTGATACTTTGACTTGGATTACTCCTCCTCCAAGATTGCCTATCCCACCCCTTCTCGCATCCCAATGCTTCCTCCTACACCAGGTCTTAAACAACCTGCTACTGCAAGGCATCATAGAATCAGCCCCCCCCCCCCCTTTGCTCAAGGGAAAGGTTTCTACTCAAGAATCTTTAAGGTGCCCAGAAAGGAAGGACCATGGAGGCCCATCCTAGATCTCTCCCGCCTGAACCACTTCTTAAAGGTTCCCTCCTTCAGGATGCTCACCTTACCCACTCTTTCCCCTCATTCTCCCTCAGGCCTGGTCATAAAGGAGGCCTATCTTCACATCCCCATAAAATCTGCCCTCCAGGAAGTATCTCAGATTCATAGCAGACTCCTCTCACTTTATGTTCATTGCCTTTTCGGCTGTCCACCACCCCAAGGGTATTCACAAAGTGCTTGGCTTCAGTCATTGCCTACTGCAGGACAAGGGGAATGCAAATATTGCCATACCTAGACCTACTCATTCAAGCAGCAGACCGACCGACCCTCCTTATTCACAGCAAGGACCTCCTGATGCAGTCTCTAGGGTTCCTTGATAAATTGCCCCAAGTCCCAACTCCATCCTACACAGGACAATTGTCTTCCTGAGATCCAGAGTCAGGACAGACATAATCATGGCCTCCCTCCTGGAGGAAAATGTGGTGTCCCTCTTCCATCACTTTGTCTGGCCTCCATTCATCAGCCCTGACTGTGAGGAAATTCCTAAGACTTCTGAGGTACATGGCAGCTACTTATACCCATGTTGCCCCTAGTGAGGTTACACATGAGAAAATTTCAGTGGTACCTTCGCTCGGTGTGGACCCAGCTCTGTCATCCTGTAGAGTTCAGGGTTCCACTCCTCCCCTGTCTTCACCAAGAATTAAAATGGTGGCTTGCCCAAAATCTGGGCATGCCCCTGCAAATGCCTACCCCCTCCTAGATCATGCACACAGATGCCTCAGACCTGGGCTGGGGGGCAACTCTTGGTCCAAGGACAGTGCAAGGTTTGTGGACAGACAAACAAATGCGCATCAATATCAGGGAAATGACAGCAATACTCCTAAGCCCTGCAGGCCTTTCATCCTTGCCTCCAGCAAGGCCTCCTAAAAATCATCACAGACAACACCACAGTGACGTGGTACCTGAACAAGCAAGGAGGGACAAAGTCCTACCTCCTATGCAGACTAGTCTACAGGTATGGGATCTGGCTATCTCTCATGGAATCTCCCAACAGGCAGCCAATGTCCTGTTCCAGCACAACTCTCAGGCACATTCACTAAGCAGAACTATATCAGACAGCCACGAATGGATACTGTCGAGAGGTGTTCCTAGATCTGCTCCACAAGTGGGGTATTCCTCAGATAGACCTGTTCGCCTCCTCCATGAACAGGCAACTCCAGAGCTACTGCTCCAGAACTCGCGACCTGAAGGCATTGCAAACAGGTGCCTTCTCATTGGCTTGGAAGGGGGAAGTTCCTGTATGCGTTCCCCCCCCCTTCCCTCTGATCGAGGGTCCTACTGAAAGTTTAGCAGGAATCACCAAAAATCTTGCTGGTGGCTCCCTGTTGGCCAAGGCAGCACTGGTTCCCTGTGCTTCATCTGAAGAAGGGCATTCACCACAAGTTACCCCTCTAAGTGGACTTATTCACACTGCACAAGGGTACACAGATACACCCACAGTGGCGGTCTCTGCACCTCTCCCTGTGGGAGATAGGATTTTGATTCCCTTCAGACACCTGTACAATGAGGGCGTGCTTTCAGTCCTGCAGGAGGCCAGGAAATCCAACACAAGAAAATCTTCTCTCCAAATGAAAAAGATTTTCCTTGTGGTGTCATAAAAGACCGATGGAACTGCTGGGTAGTGACTTGCTTCTGATTCTGTCCTACCTGTATGAACTACTGAAGACAGGTTTGTCATACTCCTCTTTAAAAGCACACCTGTCTGCCATTTCTGCCTGCCTATGGACCCTCCGCTGGCATCCAGATTACCAGCCAAACCCTTCCTGTAGGGGGCCTGCACCTAAGACCTCCCAGGAAACCATCCCCTCCTCCATGGGATCTTAATTGTGCTAGAAAAACTCACTTTACCACTCTTTGAACTGGCTGACAAGGCCAACTTAAAGTTTTGCACATGGAAAACAATCCTGCTAGTAGCTTTGACATCAGCCAGGAAGATCTTAGAGCTTCAAGCCCTTATGGGTACTCCTCCTTTCCTGATTTTCCATATGGACAAGGTCACCCTAAGGATAAACCCTTCCTTCACTCCCAAGGTGGTAAACAACCTTTTTTTGAATCAGGCTATCCATCTGCCTACTGTCTTCCCTAACCCACAGGGGAGATGGTGAGAGAGTCCTTCATTCCCTGGATGTCCACAGACAACTCGGATTCTGTTTACATAAAACTAAATCTTTCTGCAAGTAAGACCAGTTTGTCTCCTTCCACCCCAGGGCTCTGGGGATAGCGGTGGGCAAACGGACCATTTCAGCCTGGATTGCCAAGGCCATCTCCTTTTGTTACACATAGCATGGGAAGACACACTCAGGCAATGTCAGGGCCCACTCCACAAGAGCTATGACCTCTTCCTGGGCCTTTGTCAAAGGCCTGGACACTAACTTCAGTCTGGAAGCAGCCACTTGGTCCTTTGTGCACACCTTCACCAGACACTACAAACTGGACCATATTTCCAAAACCATGGCAGGTTTTGCAAGGGCTGTCCTGCATGGATTCCTGACGTCCTCTACCAGGCCACCCCACAAACTTTATTGAGCTTTGGTATTCACTCACTAGTAGAATATTGCAACACTGGAATAGAAGGACATAAGAAAGTTGTGTAAAAACTTACCATAACCATAGATGTCTTTCTCTTCCATGTTGGAGTGTCTCCCCCCCTCCCACCATCCCCCTTCTTAACCTTTGCACTTACTCTACCCCGCTCAGGGACAGGCTATGTCCCTCAGGACTGGCTCCATCTGGGGCTTTATTTAGGTTTTGAGGGCTGGTGCATACAGACATCACCTTTATGGCCCACGTACCTGCCTCCATGTCAGACGTCTGACACACCAAGTGGGACTGGAAAGCCTTTGGAAACCTGGTCGGACAAGCTGATCGGAAGAAGGGTAAACCCACTAGTAGAATACTACAACATGGAAGAGAAGGACATCTATGGTTATGGTAAGTTTTTACACAACGTTCCTATATATTTATACAAGCAGCTCATTCTGATAAAGATGCAAGCACCAGGGCATTCATTTTGATAAGTCTAGCAGGGTCAGAGGCCATTGAAAGGGAGCGTTCATTTGTATATGCACCAGCAGTGTGTGAAGGAAAAACTCGTATTGTTCAGGCTAAATCAAGGGAAGACCCAGTGTCTGAAGCCCAAATTCATAGCAGTGTGTAACCCCCAGACTAATGTTAGATTAGAAAGGCATTTGTTTTATACGACAGATCAGAAGCAAGGGGAAACTTTTGCAGCTTACATTACTGACCTAAGAAACAAAGCGAAAATGTGCAAATTAGGTGATTTAAAAGATGAGTTAAAATACAGACTCGTGTGGTGGTAATAATGCTGCTGTGAGAAACGTTTTGCTTTGTTGACAGTGACTTGAAGCTTCACAAAGCCATTGAGATTTGTCATGTCCATGAAGCTACAGAAAGGCACAGAAGTATGCTTGCTAGTGATAAGAGCACGGTTTCAACAGGCTCCAGAGCTAATGTAGACAGCATGCAGCATGTGACTAGCAAAAGCAGGCCTAAGCACAGGGCAGCAGCAACCTCTGCGGAGCTTCCAGGTAAAACCCACAGTCTTCTGACAAATTCCAAGACCAGTTCAATTAAAGGAGCATGCTCAGTGCAGAACCAAGGTTATCCAGTGCAGAACAAACGCTGCTCAGTACAGTATAAGGGTTAATCAGCAAAACCCAAATCAAGCTTTATTGTTAACTGTTGCTTTTGTGGTGACAACCATGAGTCCAGAAGAGAAAAGTGCATAGCATTTGGTCAGCAGTGCCACAAATGTAAGAAATGGAACCATTTTTGTAAATCAAGTAGACGTAACAAAGTTAAAAGAAGGGTCACTCAAAGAAAGTTGATAGAGTAAACCTGCAACAGTCCACTTTCTATGTAGATGGTGTGTCAGAGATTGGTGAAAAGATTGATGCAGTAGATTTATTGGCAAGAAATTAAGTGTTTTGAACTGTTCGGATCAATGGTGAATCCACTGAGCTCAAAGTAAACACTTGTTCAAAGTGTAATATTATGTCTGCAGATACATTTGCAAAGGTCAGAGCTGGTGAACAACTAAATGTGACTAGTTGTTCAAAAGTTGTTGCTTAAGGAGGTGAAGAAATTCAGACTGAAGGCTCAGTAGTGCTTTCATGTTATGTGGCCAAGAACTGTTACAGCTGCTTATTCTATGTAGTTCGAAGACCTGTGTCGTCATTATTGGGTCTCAGGGACAGTGAGAATGAATCTTTCTTTTACCAAAGTAGTTCATCAAATAAGCATGTGTCCCAGTTCCAGCTTCACTAACACTATTTTCTCAGAGTATACTGATGTTTTCGATGACAAGTTGGGCAAACTTCCAGTGGTATATTGTATGAAACTAGACCCAGAGATCAGTCCAGTGGTCAGACTGACAAGAAGAGTTCCTATAGCTATGCTGCATAAAGTCAAAGCTCAGTTGGATAAAATACTGCAACCAGGTGTAATTTGTAAGTTACAGAACCTACCAAATGGGTGTCATCCATGGTAAGCAGCTCATAAAAAAGGCTCAGATGGTGCATTGACCAGAGATTTGAACAAAGCATTGAAGAGACCGCATCATCCTGTGTGTACAGTGGGAAGTCGCTGCACTGATACCAAATGCCACTTTTTTTTGTCTCTGCAGAAAGTTCATTTTGGCAAGTGATACTTGATTGCAAATCTTCACTATTTGCTACATTCAGTAACCCATTTGGAAGGTATAGATTCCTTAGGTTGCCATTTGGAATAAATTCTGCAAGTGAAGTCTTTCAGCATGCAGTGGAGCAAATTTTTTCAGGTTATCCTTGTGCCATAATAGTAAATGATTTATTGGTCGGAAGCAATGGTGAGGCAGAGAGTGACAGAAATCTTGAGAGTTCTAGACAAAACACGTCACATAAACTTAAAGCTCACTCTGAAGTGCAAATTCAGGTTACCAGAAGTTACATATGTAGGTCATTTATATACTGGGTCATTTATTTACAAGTATTGGCGTGAGACCAGATCCATCCAGGCAAGCAGCCATTCTTGAGATGCCAGCACCAGATAATGTGCAAGCTCTCCAATATTTTCTTGATATGGTTAACTATTTAGACAAGTTTATACCAGACTACAGTGAATTGACAGTGCCTTTGAGAGAGCTCTTACGTAAAAATGCTACATGGTCATGGCTAGAACAGTACCAGAACGTATTTGAAGTTCTTGAGCAGAAAATTGCTACCCCACCAACATTAAGGTAGTATGATTTCAACAAACCAGTAACCCTTTCCTGTGATGCTTCAAAATTTGGTGTAGGTGTATTTATTCTTCAAGAAGGCAGGCCAGTAGCCAACGCATCTAGAACACTTACCCAGACTGAGGTGCAGTATGCTCAAATTGAGAATGAACATGGCAGTAACGTTTGCATGTTCCAAGTTTCATGATTATATCTATGGTCGAGATATCCAGATTGAAATTGATCATCCTTTGGTTACTATTTTAAATAAGCCTATGCATTTAGCTCCAGCGAGATTACAAAGAATGGTGCTCAAATTGCAAAAGTACAACTTCAAAATAGTCTATATGAATGGCAAACTTCTTTATATGGCTGATACCTTATCCAGATCGCCCAGAAATAGAGGAACAGCTTGACACCGAGAAATTTGACTTTGATATCATGGAAGTGTGTAATTTTTCTGCCGCAAGATTTGATGAGCTACAAGATCATACAGTGACTGATCCAGTCTTGCAAAAGCTGAATCACTACGTCAGTGGTGGATGGCCATCACAGTAATCTAGTGTACCACCTAATGTCCAACCTTACTTTCCTTATGAGTTGTTGATGGAAGATGGGATTATTTTCAACTCTCCTAAAATGATTGTTCCTGCTTCCTTACAACAAGAAAATCCAGATTTTGCATAGTGGTCACCCAGGTTCCGAATCTACTAAGAAGGGCGAGAGAGGATTTGTGCTTTGGACTTCTGTAGCAAAAGACATAGGTAGAGTACTTTCCTCCTATTCCGTATATAATAGTACTAAACCGCATTTGCAAAAAGAGTCTTTAGCTAAGTCAGATCCCTGAACTACCTTGGCCAATAGTAGCTACTGACATTTGAGTGGAACAATCAACATTACTTAGTACTAGCAGACTCTTGTTCGAATTGGTTTGAGATTGATTTACTACCTAATCTAACTTCTACTCCTGTCATTACTAAGTTGTAATGCCATTTTTCAGTCAATGGCAGTCCACAGAAATTTTTGACAGTGCTACCCAATTTGCCAGTCAATTATTTCAGAAATTTACAAGAGAGTTGGACTTCGTGCATGTTACTAGTAATCCAGAGTATCCACACACAAATGGACTTGCCGAACATGCAGTACAGAGTGCAAAGCAATTACTTGAGAAGTGAAAGTGTGATAATACCGGTGGGGTTTTTTTTTTTATTTACTCAGTCTCAGAAACATACCCTGTGACGATATACTTGGCTTACCTGCACAGAGACTTCTATCCAGGCAAACCAGAACAACATTGCTTATCAGTTCTAGTTTATTGAGGCCTAAAGCTAAACACAACAAAGCCATTAGAGCCCAGTTATTTAAAAAACATTATTTTCAAAAGTCCAGCTATGACACATCAAGCAGATTTCTTCGTCTGTTGAAAGAAGACTGTGAGGAAGGATACAAACAGCAAAAGGTTTTGACTGGATTGGTCAAGTAACGAGTGTATGTGCAGAGCAGCGATCCTGTTAAATCCGAGGTTGTGGAGCACAGGAGTAATCACAGACATAATCTTCCTGTAGCAGAAGCAATATTGCAGTATTGTCCTGTGATAAACCCAAACTCTCAGAGCAATCGAGGTAATATTCCTGTTCGACAATGTGTATTGACTCTTGATGCTGTTCGGCAGATGGCCCCAAGTTTCCTAAGTTTGAACAGTCAGCAGAGACAATCCCAGTTGCTAAACCAGACCCAAATTTTGTGTCACATGATATGGTTGCATTTCAGAGTTTAGTGTGAAATACACAGCAACTTGGACATAGTTGTATAGTTGTATATGATATATATCATGCTTTGTATAATTGCATGATGAAAATTTTTCCTGTGTAAATTGCATATTTATTAATACCAGTGACCATGCCTGACTCATTTCTCAGAGGGAGGATGTAGAATAACAGTTGTGCTGTACCTTTAAGAAGCATTTCTAATGTCTGTGTGTGCATATAAATACCAAGCACGTTAGCTTCAGTGCCATTTTGAAGGTGCAGCTAGAGTGTTAGCATCTGTTTATGATCACTAGTTTGTTTGCAAGTTGCTTAGCTTCATTTATGATGTGTTTGTATATACTAAACTGCTTGAAAAACAGCCCACAACGTTTGCCTGTTTCTTTCTGACCTGGCGAGCGACAATCTTCATTCCATTTATCCTTTGCACCCCACCCTCCTTCCCCCTCCTGCAGATTCCTTGGAGGGGATCATACTCTTGTCCTGGTAACTTTATCAGGTTCGATCTTAGACATAGCCTCTTCAGTTCCATATACATATTCTTCTCTCTGCCTGTGTAGCTGCAAACTTGATCTGAGGTAATCTGGAGAGGGATATTGTGGGTAGAGACTTTGCTTGAGAACTTTTGGCTTATGCGAGCTATATAACAGCCGAGCCTGTTCCAGGGATCATAACCTTAGCTAAAGGCCGGGGATAAATGAAGGTTGACAGCACAGAACGTTATAGTAAGTAGATAATTTATTTTCCAGGAAATATCAATGGGTTTCTGTTGAAACTTCTGGAAAGGCTTCTCCCCCACCATGGCAGAGGGGGTGGAACTCTAGTAGTGGATGTCACCCCCTGTGGCAGAGGTAGGCTGCAAAATCAAGGCTTCAGGGGGCCTTTCTCAGAAAGGCTTTTTCAGTGCTCCTGAATGGTTGGCTGACTATTCTACTCTAGAGGGAGTTGGGGTGGCACTTATCACTTCACCCCAAAGCCTGTGTATCACAAGAGTCAAGTGGGGACAGATGATAACCCAAGGCTATTGCTTTCCTTTTTTGTCTCATCCACCACCATAAAGAAAAAAGTTACCAAGTGATATGCCCTCTCAAAGACCAGCAGCACTTATGGAAATAAGAAAGCTTCTAAATGAACGAGTCATCCAAGAGGACCCTCCAGACCAACATGGATCCAGAACTTGATTCTTTTTGGTGCCAAAAAAGAATGGGGACTTGGAGCCAGTTTTGGACCTTGGTAATTTCTTTCAGTATGTCAAAGTTCCAGGTAGATGCATATTACCATATTGAGATGGACAGGTGATTCAGAGGATTTCTGTGCTTCCAGGTGGGAGACGGTCACTTCCAGTTCCAATGCCTGCACTTCGGTCTCATCACACCCCCTGGTTTTTCACCAAGTGTATGGCAGTGATCACATCTTACATCAGATTTCAAGGGTTCTGGGTGATGTCCTTCAAGAATGCAACTGCAGTCATAACATGTGGGTTGTCCTGCCTCAGGCAGCCCTCGGTCGGCCGGATTCCAAAGTCTGGGTCCGACGTCGGTTGATGTCGCATTTCTCTCTGACGTCAGAGCGGCTGGAGTACATAAGCATCAGCCGACGCCATTTTCTTAAGTCTTTCTTGCCGCACGGTGCCCGAAGCAGAAGCAGTTCGCAAGTGCCGGTCGGTCAGCTCCTGTATTCTACGATACCGAAGTCATCAAAAAGCTAAGTACCCCGTTGGGGACCTTTTCTTGCCTCAGCCGATGTCAGAAATTACTGAAAAAGTTAACAGTTGTCTTTCTTGTGGTAAACAAATACCTCATAAGGATTTCCACTCTTACTGCCTCCCTTGCCTGGGCCCAGACCACGACGTCTCGGCCTGTGTAGCCTGTGCTCGCTTCAACAAGCGCACTCTCAGGCGCCGGGCGGAGTTCGCTGAAGATTATTTCGGCGATAATTTTGCTTACACCATGCCGTCGGATCTTCCGACATCGCAAACTCCCAAAAAGCGAAAAGACTGGGACCGACATCCTCGGCCCGCGTCTACCACCGTCTCCACGCCAAAACCTAGCGCGAGTGCTCCGGTTCCCTCTGAGACTGTCTCTCCACCGCTCCGAACCGAAGACACCGCATTACCGACGACTCCGATTCCAGACATTACTCCGCCAGTTATAGATTTTCCTCCGGATACCGAAACCGAGGAAATGCCCGAGACCATTGCTGTAGACAAGGTCACTCCTGCACGTGGAGCTGCCAGGCCCCCTATGGCCATGTCTATTAAGGCCTACGCTAGGGCTAAGGCAGCCAGCAAAACAATGCATATTACTTCTAAATCCTTACCTCAGGCCGACTCCAGAGACACAAATTATGTCCATGGCAGCTGATTTTATTTCCATGATTAGAGGTTCACAGGCCCATCCTGAGAGAGGATCCCAGCCTCCTCCTGATAAAAGGCCCCGGGTTGAACCCTCTGATCCTACTCCTTCAGATGATGATTCTGAGGGCTCTGTCCACTCACATAGCCAGGAAGAGCTCTTCCAGACCTATGAGGACTCGGATGCAGAAGATTCCATCCTCTCGGCCTCCCCTCCTGAGGATATTTCTTTTGGGGAAGTTCTGCACACCATGAGGGAACATTTCAAGTGGCAAGTTCAGGAATATTCTGATTCTAGGAAACTCCTTAGGACTTTCCTTAAGAAGCCTCAGCACAGGCCCTTAGCTATTCCTCCTGTACTTGATGTTCTGGATGATTTGTATTCTGACTCTAGTGCTACCCCTGATTCTCTTCCTCCTGCTCCAGCCAAGCCAGACAAGTATTACAGGGTCCCAGAAACTCATTCCCATTTATTCAGGGCCCATTCTGCTGATTTGGAAACTATTTCACAGGGGCCTAAAGGAGTTTCAGCCTCCATCTCAAAAAATCCTTTGCCCTCCAACAGGGAAGCTAGGTCATTAGAGAGATGGGGCAAAAAGGTTTACACATCCACTACCTTATCTATGAGAGCTTTAAATTGCCTTTTTCAAATGTTACAATATCAGGATTATCTGTTAGAAGATTTACAAAAAACATTAGCCACTCCTGATCCTTTAGACAGGAAGACTTTGCAGGAAGCCGTACATAACACTCAGCAAGTAAGCAATCACTTCCTGCAGTGTGGATATGATGCACTGGAAGCTTCATGTAGGGCAGCTATGACAGGGGCAGTCATTCGTAGACATGCTTGGTTAAAAGATCAACCTCTACCAGATCATGTAAAAGCAAAACTTCTGGTTGCACCTTTGGAAAACAACAAGCTTTTTGGTGCAAATGCTAAGGATGTGTTAAAGACCATCGAAGAAAAAGCAAAATCAGTTCAGACTGTGAAAGATTTCCTCCAGGTTCAACCCCCCAGATTCAGTAGGAATTGGCCTTCAAAAAACTGGTCCTTTCCTAATCCAGAAAAGTTTCAAAGGGGTAAGAACAGACGTGGCCGAGGAAGAGGCCAATACAGAGGCCCTTACAGGGGACGACAATGGCAGCCAGGAAACCAAAGAAGTGACGCAGGGGTTTCACCTGCCCCACAACCACAATCTTAATGACTTTTCTCTACTACCGCCTACCAGGGAACAACTAGAAACTCCCTTGGGCGGGAAATTATCTCTGTTTGCAGAAAACTGGCACAGACTGACAAAAAACAAATGGATTTTGGACATTATAGACCGAGGGTACAGGTTTCATTTTCATACCTTACCAAGAAAACAAGGCATGCCAAACCTACCACAAAATCAGAGGGCAGAGGCTATCAAACAAATCACTCTGCTGACTCGAATGAAAGCAATAGAAAGAGTTCCACAACAAGAACAAGACCAGGGGTTTTACTCAAGACTGTTCCTTGTTCCAAGAAAAGAATCTCAATGGAGACCAATACTGGACTTGTCCGCATTAAACACATTTCTCTTAGTACCAAAGTTCAAAATGCTGACTCTACAGCAACTCCTTCCCATGCTGGGCAAGGGGTCGTGGCTGATTACTCTGGACCTCAAGGAGGCATACCTGCATGTCCCTGTCAGACACAGCTGCAGAAGATACCTCAGATTTCTTGCAGGGCCAGAGCATTATCAATTCTCAGCATTGCCATTTGGCTTATCTACTGCGCCCAGAGTATTTACAAAATGCCTGGCTTCAGTAATTGCTCATTGCAGGCTCCAGGGTATACAAATTTACCCGTACCTGGACGACTGCCTCATACAAGCGGACGACAAATTGATGTTGACAAAAAACCTGGATTATGTCATACGATTACTTCAAGCTCTGGGATACACAGTCAACTTCCAAAAGTCAAGACTGCAGCCATCCCAGCAAATAATCTTCTTAGGAGCCAAACTAGACACAGCCTCTCAGATGGCTTACCTGACAGAAGACAAGCAAGAGAAGTTAACTCATTACTTCAAAGGTTTAGCAAAACTCACCCAGATGACTGCAAGGAGATTTCTACAGGCCCTGGGTTACATGGCATCCTGCATTCTACTGGTTCCATTAGCAAGACTACATATGAGAAAGCTTCAATGGTACCTAAAAAGCATTTGGTCTCAACACAGCAACAACTTGGAGACAATCATACCACTCATTCCATGCCTACAAAAGGAATTCCTATGGTGGGCCTCGGCGAGCCATGCAAACACAGGTATGTCATTCAAAAAAACACAGATAACACAGACCATGACTACAGACGCCTCAGACCTTGGATGGGGGGGGGGCGCACATGGAAGGCAGGTGTATACAAGGACAATGGTCTCCAAAGGAAACACATCTGCATATAAACCAAAAGGAAATGCTGGCAGTAATGCATGCCATCGAGGCCTTTCAACACCAACTCCAGCAAGGCCATTTAATGATACGGACAGACAACACCACTGTGATGTGGTACATAAACAAGCAGGGGGCACCCACTCTTACCCCCTTTGCAGACTGACAATGCAGCTTTGGAAGAAATCACTGAGCCTAAACATCCAGTTACAATCCCAGTTTGTTCCAGGAAAAGACAATGTGTTGGCGGACAGCCTAAGCAGGAATTTCACAGATCCACACGAGTGGAGGTTACATCCGAAGGCCTTCAGACAACTCACTTCGACATGGGGCAAGCCAGAAGTGGACCTATTTGCCTCAAACCTCAACCATCATCTACCAAAATTTTGCACAAGGACATACCATCCAAAAGCTTGGAAAATAGATGCCCTCTCATTCAACTGGAACTCCCTAGCAATCTATGCATTCCCACCTCTGCCACTGATGACCTCAGTATTACTAAAGATCAAAGCAGAGAAGCCCAAGGGAATCATAATAGCTCCGGACTGGCCAAGACAACACTGGTACCCACTACTACGGAGCATATGTCACACCAGGAGGTGGGCCCTCCCCCAGTGGCCTCTACTTTTGACTCAACACAATTTCGAAACACTGCATCCAAATCTTCAGACACTGCAGCTAACAGCCTGGGAGATCCCATAAATAACTTCAGCTTATCTCTCTCCAAGGAAGTTCAGCGGATACTAACAGAGGCTCGAAGACCATCCACCAGAAAGGTCTACTTAGCAAAGTGGAAAAGATTCAGCAATTGGAATACCAGCAAGGGACATGATGCATCATTTTTGAACATCCCACTCATCTTGGAATATTTGGCAGATATGTTAAAGAACGGCCTCTCATATTCTTCCATAAAGATACATGCATCTGCTATTTCAGCTAGATACAACTCTGATCCTCCTGTTTTTTCTCACCCCTTACTAAGGCAATTCCTAAGGGGAATCAAGAACATTAAGCCACCAAGAAAGGCCCCAGTACCAGCCTGGGACCTCAATTTTGTCTTAGAAAAACTGACTGTACCTCCATTTGAGCCAGCAGCTTCAGTTGACTTGCAATTTCTCTCATGGAAGACAGCTTTCCTGTTGGCAATTACCTCAGCAAGAAGGGTTTCTGAGCTACAGGCCCTAATGGCAATACCACCCTTTATTATTTTTCATAGAGACAGGGTTTCATTAAGGACCAACCCTACTTTTATGCCAAAGGTGGTATCTAGGGTTTCTTTAAATCAAGCTATTCATCTGCCTGCTTTCTTCCCCAATCCTGAGAATAGGGGGGAAAGACTGTTACATACCTTGGACATTCACAGACAACTTCGATACTACCTGGACAGAACCAAGACCAGTAGGAAGTCTGAACAACTTTTTGTAGCTTACGCCCCTGCAGTCCAAGGAAAAGCAATTTCAAAACAGACTATTTCAAAATGGATTGGACATTGCATCAGATTCTGTTATTCCTTTCATGGAAAGACACTTCCAGCCAATGTCAGACCACATTCCACCAGAGCTACAGCCACCTCTACAGCATTCTTAAGAGGGGTGCCTACTAAGGACATTCTAGAAGCTGCTACATGGAGCTCCGTGCATACATTCTCCAAACACTACAATCTCCCTCTATACTCCAGATCCAGAGCAGGCTTTGCTTGCAGTCCTGCAGGGTTTGATTGCCACACCATCTTTTCCTAGAGCATTCCTCCTCCCCCAGCTAAGCTATGGTATTCTACCCATATGTTATGACTGCAGTTGCATTCTTGAAGGACATAGTACAGTTTTGTACCTACCATAAATGTAGATGTCCGATAGATATGCAACTGCAGTCGGATTTTCCCTCCCTCCATACCCCTCTATGCCTAGGGTCCACTCCTATCCCTGTTTCTCTTAGCTGGGGATATCTGTTATGGTGTATCTGTTTATTGCTCATTTATTTGTCTGGAATCCTGTTTTTGTCTTCCAATTTGATTACAGCCTTCCTTGGAGGGCACCTGGCATCTGGGGCAAGAAACACTGAAGAAAATGGCGTCGGCTGATGCTTATGTACTCCAGCCGCTCTGACGTCGGAGAGAAATGCGACATCAGCTGACGTCGGACCCAGACTTTGGAATCTGGCCGACCGAGGGCTGCCTGAGGCAGGACAACCCATATGTTATGACTGCAGTTGCATATCTATTGGACATCTACATTTATGGTAGGTACAAAACTGTACTTTGCTGTACTTTAGGGCTTTTTGAATGTTCTAAGTCACAGCTGTGTTAGCATCTGTAAAATTGCAGTCTACTTTAGTTTTCAGCTGGAGGTTAATGATGAAGACATTGACTCATTTGAACATGTCCTTGTGGCAGGAGAAAACTGCAAGAGTTTCTTGATAAACAGTGTGCCTAGTAATCTTGGGACTTTTAGCAGACATTCACTGATTTGCTTATTGATTCTGTGTCTGTTTGTCCATAGCTTGCAGTGGTAGAACTTCAGAGCCTGGATTAGTGAATCATTATCTGATGTCACTGTCATTCTTCCTCAACCTGTGGGTCTCTGATCCAACTCTGCCGTTCTCCAAGCTGAAGAATTGAAGCTCGAGCTTCTCCCATCCTACCCCAAAT
>NC_056733.1:1428346694-1428364194 GCF_019279795.1 Protopterus annectens | reverse complement strand
CTCTATGGCAGAGGGGATCTTCATCGTATTTCACTGTTGCAGTCATTACAGTAGGGTTATCCTGCTGGCAAGCTACCTGCAATCGGCCTGAATTCCAAAGTCTAGGTCCGGCATCGGTTGCTGCCACCTCCTCCCTGACGTCAGTGTGCCAGGGGTATAAAATATGCAGCTGATGCCATTTTCTTCAGTCTTTCTAGCTGCGCAGTGCTGAAACAAAAGTAGTTCGCACGTGCTGGTCGGCCGACTCCTAAGATTTTCAAGCTCGAATTTCAGATCCGAAGTCTTCATTAAAAACGAAGTACCAAACTCATTAGGGAAACATTTTTCTTGCTCCAGACCGATGTCAGAAAAGGTTGATTGTATTTCTTGTGGGAAGCAAATACCTCATACGGATTTTCATTCTTACTGCATTCCTTGCCTAGGCCCTGACCACGACGTTGCTAGTTGACTTTTGTGCTAGCTTTAACCAATGCACTATTAAGCGTCAGTATGATTTTGCATTTCATTACTTTGGCAGAAGATTTAATTATATAATGCCATTGGAACAGCCGACTACCGAAGTTTGCAAAAAAACGCAAGGAAGAAGAGAAGGATGGCATCTGAGGTCCAAAACCGACTAGGGTTTTTCTAGGCCAGTCGCCGGTTCTCAGTGAGGCGCTTTCGCAGCCCCTGACGACCGCTACTTTTTATCCACAGGCCGATACTGACTCCCAGGTGGAGTCAACCAGACCTACAGAAACTCAAAGTATTGGACCTTTGGAAACCATTCCCTCAGATGGGTCCGGAGCAGCTGAGCAGGCATCTGCTTCTGAGGGCATTTTCAGACCTACACAGTTGTATGTTAAAACTACTTCACCTACAAAGGCAAAGACTAAAGCAGCTTTAAAGACAAAGAAACAAGTACAACAGCCCCATGGACAGGCCTCCATGCCTAAAAAACAGATGCTCAAAATGGCCGAAGACCTGATTACTTTGATCAGGGGTTCTCATCCCCCTCCTGACAAGAGGCCTAGGCAAGAGGTAGAATATGAATCTTCAGATCTGGTTTCCATTTCATCTGATTCCTCTTCTGATCAGGAATACTGTCTTCCTCCTCATGAGGATTCTGATGCAGAAGAATATATCCATTCAGCTTCTCCTCCTGAGGATTATTCTTTTGGGGAAACACTGCATACCATGAGGGAGCATTTCATCTGGGAGAGCCAAGATTATTCAGAATCTAAGAAAAGGCTCAGAGACTTTCTTTTACTGCCTCAGCACAGGCCCCTGGCTATTCCACCTGTGCTACACATTGTAGATGATGTATTTTCAGAGTCCAGTCTGACTCCAGACTCCTTACCTCCAGCTCCTGTTAAGCCAGACAGATACTACAGGGTCCCAGACTCCCACAAATTTCTTTTTAAAAACCCTGCTGCTGACCCAGAAACTGTTACAGGGTCCCAAGGAGGTCAAGGCTTCCACTGCAAAAAACCCCCGATGAACATAGATTCCAAAGCACTGGACAGATGGGGAAAAAAAGATTTACACTTCTGCTACCTTGGCTATAAGGGCTTTAAATGGTCAGTTTCACATGCTTAAATATCAGCAGTACATTGTCACTGCTTAAACAGAAAATGTTGACAAATTCTGAATATGCAGAAAATAAAGAAATGCAGGATTTATTGCATGCAGCTGAACAAGTTGGAAAGCATACTTTACAATGTGGTTTTGATTCTTTGGAGACCACCTGCAAGAGCCGCTGTTACGGGTTGTGTCATTAGGAGGCATGCTTGGTTAAAGGAAAAGAATCTGCCTGATCATGTTAAACAAAATTATTAGATGCTCCATTACAGCATGATACCTTGTTTGGTGTTAAAGCAGAAGAGGTGTTGAAGAAAATGGAGGACAAAGCCAAATCTATGCAAACAGTCAAGGATTTCTTACAGGTATAGCCTCCAAGATTTAGCCGACACTGGCCTACAAAGAATTGGTCATTTCCTGTGTCAGACAGGCCACAAAGAGGCAGATACAGATGCCCTAGAGGCAAATCCCAGCCCCAAGGCTCATACAGGTCTAAACAATGGGGGTGCTTCTACCTCCAAAAACGGAGAAGACAAATCACAGCCATACAGAAAGCGGTCCCAATGACTTCCCCTTGCCAGCGTCAAGCACTTATCTTCTGGCAGCTCCTTTAGGGGGGAAACTAGCACTTTTTTCTAAAAACTGGCACCTAATCACCCAGGACAAATGGGTCTTGAACATAGTGTCACAAGGTTACAGGTTCCACTTTCACACCATGCCAAGGGCAAACGGTATGCCGGACCTGCCAAAAAATCAATGGGCAGAGGCACAAAAACAAGTTTCATCCCTTATGGACATGAGGTCCATTCAGCAAGTACCACAACAAGAGCAGGGACAAGGATTTTACTCTACTTTTCCTGGTGCCCTGAAAGGACAAAGCTTGGAGGCCAATACTGGACCTATCTATTCTAAACACATACCTGGATATTCCAAAATTCAAAATGTTGAGACTGCAGCAGCTTCTGCCCATGCTGGGCAGGAAGGCTTGGCTTGTAACTTTAGACCTAAAAGAGGCATACCTGCATGTTCCAATCAGACAGTCCTGCAGAAGTTACCTCAGATTCATAGCTGGCTCAATGCACTACCAATTCTCTGCACTGCCCTTTGGCTTATCTATTGCGCCCAGGGTCTTCACAAAATGCCTGGCACCAGTAATTGCTTTTTGCAGACAGAGGAATACAAATATATCCTTACTTGGACAACTGCCTTCTTCAAGCAGAGAACAAGGGCATACTACTACAGCATCTGGCGTTTGTAAAAAGATTATTAACATGCCTAGGGTACACAGTAAACGAAAAGAAATCAAAACTTGTACCCTCTCAAGAGATAATATTCCTGGGTGCAAGCTTAAATACAACTGCCCAGATGGCTTATCTCACGCCAGACAAAGGCAACTGACTACTTATTTCAAAAAGTTGGCAACAAACACCCAGTTAACTGCAAAAAAAATTCTGCAGGCTTTGGGCTTCATGGTATCCTGCTTTCTGCTAATTCCATATGCAAGACTGCATATGAGGAAATTACAATGGTTCATTGGTTCATAGGTTAGTACTAAGCTAACTGCCCTTGCGAGCCATTTTAAGCCTAGCCAATTATCCCTTGTGAGACTTGAACCCTGCACCATGTGTTTGTAAGGCAAACACCGTAACCATAAGGCCACCCTCCCAACCCTCTCTAAATGGTATCATAATGGTATCTAAAAAGTGTTTGGACTCAACATTGCCACAGCCTGGAAACAATAATTACACTCATTCCCTGCCTGCAACAGGAGTTTCAATGGTGGGCAAAGGCCTGTCACTACAACAAGGGGCAGCCATTCACCATACCCCCAGCCAGGCAGATATTGACAACAGATGCATCGGATTATGCCTGGGAGGCCCACATGGCAGGAAGATGTATTCAGGGCTCATGGTCCGCAAACCAAATGCATCTACATATCAACCAAAAAGAGATGCTAGCTGTTCAAAATGCCCTGACAGCCTTCAAGGACCTATTTCATCCAGGACAACTACTGATAAGGACGGACAATACTACAGTCATGTGGTACATAAACAAGCATGGAGGCACACATTCCTAGCCCCTTTGCAGACTAGCCATGACTTTGTGGGACACAGCATTGACTTACCAGGTACATCTCCAAGCACAATTCCTGCCAGGAAGGATAAATACTCTGGCAGACTAAGCAGAAACCTCATGGATCCCCATGAGTGGAAATTGGATACACAAGTCTTCAACATAACAAGGAATTGGGGATGCCCAGATATAGATCTATTTGCCTCCCCTCACAACTGCCAACTACAGAGATTCTGCACAAGGAGTTATCTCAAGCAAGCATTGGAAGTGGATGCTCTATCTTTCAGCTGGAAAAACTTAAAAGTATATGCCTTTCCCCCACTGCCAGTCCTCCCCAAGGTACTCCTAAAGGTCAGGCAAGAGGAGCCAAAAATGATACTGATTACCCCAGACTGGCCCCGCCAGCACTGGTACCCAATCCTCAGGAACTTGACTCAATGCCCAGCATGGGCATTACCTCAAATTCCTCACTGACCCAACAAAACAATCAGATCCTGCACAGCCAACTCAGGACCTTAAATCTGGCAGCATGGCGGATAATGTAGCTTTTCAAAACGCGCTTCTCTCTAAAGCAGTGATGGATGTCATCTTGGAGGCCAGGAGGCCCAGTACCAGAAAATCTTATGCAGAAAAATGGAAGAGATTCTGTGCTTGGAACCAGGCACAAGGAATTAACATGACTGTTACAAATATTCCTCAGATTTTATAATACTTAACTGAGATGCTGGACAAAGGCCTATCCTTTTCATCAGTTAAGATTCATGCCTCTGCCATTTCAGCTCATTACATTAGAGCCACCTATTTTTTCTCATCCTTTATTAAGGCAATACTTCAGAGGAGCCAGAAACTTACTGCCCCCAAGGAGATCACCAATACCTGCATGGGACCTTGATTATGTCTTGGAAAAACTCATTCTGCCTCCTTTTGAGACAGCCGCTATAGCTGACATAAAATTTTATCATGGAAAACAGCTCTGCTCCTAGCAATAACCTCTGCAAGATGAGTCTCAGAGCTACAGACACTCATTGCTGTGGAACCTTTTATCATTTTTCTTCCAGATAGGGTTTTTCCAAGGACAAACCCCACATTTATGCCTAAGGTAGTGTCCAGTGTGGCCATCAACCAAACTATTCATTTGCCTACCTTTTATCCAAACCCGCAGAATAAGGGTGAGAAACCTCTGCATTCTTTGGACATACACAGACAAATGCGCTTCTACTTGGACAGAACCAAAGCTTTCAGAAAGACTGAGCAATTACTGGTAGCGTATGCTGCAGGGACACAAGGAAAGGCTATCTCAAAGCAGATTATTTCCAAGTGGATAGTTCACTGCATTCGTTTATGCTATTCTCCACATGGCAAATCAGTGCCTAAAGGCATTAGACCACATTCAACCAGAGCAGCAGCCACTTCAGCAGCCTTCTTCAGAGGAGTGCCAACCAAAGACATTTTAGAGGCTGCAACCTGGAGTTCAGTGCACACTTTTATAAAGCACTACCACTTACCACTCTACTCCAAATCCAGGGCAGGCTTTGCCACTGCAGTTCTGCAGGGCCTCATAGCCGCTCCTAATTCTGTTTAGTTCCAGCCTCCCAACCTTAGCTTTGGGATTCAACCCAATTGTAATGACTGCAACAGTGAAACACAATGAACATAGTACAGTTGTGTACCTACCGTAAATGTAGATGTTCGAGTGTATTCACTGTTGCAGTCTAGGTTACCCACCCACCATCCCCCTTTTATTTGCTGCACAATTTCTGTACTTCTCTATTCTATACAACCTATGTGGTGTATTTGCTTGTAGATGAAGGAAACTTGTTACTTGTGGCATGCATGCTTTATAGACATATTTTTAGCCTACCCTTTTGGGGGGCACCTGACATCTGGGGCAAGAAAAACGGAAGAAAATGGCGTCTGCTGCATCTTTTATACCCCTGGCACACTGACGTCAGAGAGGAGGCGACAGCAGCTTACGCCGGACCTAGACTTTGGAATTCAGGCCGACTGCTGGTAGCCTGCCAGCAGGATAACCCTATTGTAATGACTGCAACAGTGAATACACTCAAACATCTACATTTATGGTAGGTACACAACTGTACTGTCTGCATAGCTCAGGGGTCTCTAGATCCCTACTCAAACAGACCCTTTCAGTGCTTCTGAATTTTTCGCCCTATCAGAGGGTGAAAGCTATTCAAGAAATTGCAAAGCTTCTGCAAAAAAGTTGTCCTGGAGCCAAGAGGTCCCTCCTGACCAGATAGGATTGGGTATCTACTCAGTTTTCTTTTTAGTACCAAAAAAAGACAGGGGCCTAAGGCAGATCCTATATCCAACATCCCTGAACAAATTAGTGAAGAATTCAAAATTCAGGATGGTCACAGTCCAGTCCATTCTACCTCTTTTGAAAATAGATAACTGGATTTGCTGTATAGACCTGAAGGATGCGTACTACCACGTCAAAATGGACAGGTGCTCCCGATGTTTTGTTTCAGGCTGGGAGCCAAGTATTGCCAATTCAGATCACTTCTGGTTGGTCTCACCATAGCTCCCAGGGTGTTCACCAAATGCATAGCGGTTGTCACAGTGCATCTCAGAATGCAGAGGATTCCATGTGTTTCCATATCTAGATGACTGCCTCCTAACTGCTGCAACCAGGCATCTATTTGTTCAAGCCCTAGGGATTGTTATAGCTAGTCTCTTCTCTAGGCATAACGATCAATACATGGAAATCCCAGTTGCAACCAGTACAAACCATAGACTTCATAGGAGCATGTCTGGACACAACTTCAACCCCTGCTTGTCTCACTGGACAGGATTTCAAGTTTACGATGAAACAGATCCTAGCTATCCCAGCTCCTACAGCAAATCTGGTGCTGAGGGCTTTGGCTTTTGTGGCAGCAGCAGTAACACACTTGCCCACAGCATGCCTACACATGACAGTATTGCAATGGACACTAGAGGTACAGTGGTCATTACACAGACATCCCTTACATCTTCTGATCAAACTATCATGAGTATGCAGAGACTCCCTTCTTTGGTGGGTTCATTCCCCAGAGCTCAAACAGGGGCAGCCCTTTGTTCTTCCCCCTCCAAATGGCAAGCTGACCACAGGTGCTTCCAAGAGGGGGTTGGGACATTTTCTTGATCAAACGATACAAGGCATGTAGACCCCCCTCCCTACAGATCAAATTCCTTATCAACATATGCATATCGGAGAGATAGTGAGAAGAGCGAGCTAAGGGCAGAGAGTAGATTAAGGTATGAGAAGTAGGAATTGTTTAAGGAGGGAGAGTGCAGTGGCAGGACCAGTGACTTTTAAAGTGTTCTTTGATGGCGGTCTTAAATTGTTCAGGATGTGTACGGGTCCTGATTTCTAGTGGGAGCCTATTCCAGGCAATAGTGGTGTGATAGCTGTACATGTTGCATCCAGATTTAGACTTGGATTTGTAGTAGGTCTTGGTTAGAGCTTCGGAGAGGTCATTCTAAGCTTTCACCACAGATGCAAAAAAATCTTGATTTCCGTTCCCAAGTCTTCGACCAGAAAAATCTACAAGAGCAAATGAGCGAGATTTTTCATTTTGGGCCCAGCAGGAACATACAGAACTTTTAATGCTCCCATCCTGAAAGTTTTGGATTTCTTGGCTTCCCTCCTCCAAAGTGGAGCCAGCTACTCACCATGGAAGTTCAGCTGGCATCTATTTCTGGTTTTCATATTGGGGAAAATTCGTCATCTGTGGCTTCATCTAAACTTTGCAGAATGTTTCTAAGAGGTACCTTTTTACCCCCCCCCCCCCCAATCAAAGACCCCACTCCTTTCTGGGATCTGACCATGGTTTTACAAGCTTTAGTTCTTTCTCTGTTTGAACCAGTGGCTAAGGCAGATTTGAAATTTCTTTCCTGGAAAACAGTGTTTCTGTAGGCTATAACCTCAGCAAGAAGGGTTTCAGAGCTACAAGCCTTTTCCTGTAAAACCCCCTAATCTTTCACAAAGATAGTCACTCTGCGTACCAACCCTTCTATCTTCCCCGAAGTGGCCATAGGAAATATTAGTCAATCTGTTAGTATTCCTGTTTTCTTTCCCAACTTTTAAAACAAAGGGGGAGTGTACGCTGCACCTTTTGGATGTTCATAAGCAATTAAGTTTTTACAGCTGTTTGTATCCTTTTCTGATGTGAGGAAAGTGCAAGCTGTCTCCCAAGACTATTTTTGACAAATGGTTGAAAGATTGTATTTCCTTTGTTTACTGTTCCAAGAACAGGCCATTAGCAGGCAAAATCAAGGCTCATTCTACAAGGTCTGTGGCAGCTTTTCAGGCTTTTTGCTCTTGTGTGTCTGACATTTGTACAGCTGCAACTTGGTCAAATTCCCATACCTTTGTTACACACTATAAGTTGGACTTTATCTCCAGGAATAGCACTGCCTTTGGCTCTGCACTGCACCGTAATGTACTTTCATAAGGGCTAGGGGTTTTGTAGCTGAGGACTCTGTCCCACAGGTTGAGGAAGAATGACTGTGACAACAACAGGTAAAGAAGTTATGTTCTTACCATAACGTTCCATCTGTGTGTTCAGTGCATGCTTCCTCAACCTTCCTTCCCTCCTTCCCCCTGTGCATGACTATGAGAGACATGTTGGATTACTTCATAGGAATCACCGTTCCTACTTGAGCTCCTGATCTTTATGCTTTACCTTTGGTAAACTTATTTTCATAAAAAGCATCTTTGTTTCAATTAAAATGCGTGCTATAGGCTTGCTGCTAACTCGATCTGACGTAGGCTGGGGGTAGTGAGGGATTTTGGGTAGGATGGGAGGAGTTTGAGCTTCGATTCTTCAGTTTGAAAAAAAGCCGAGTCTGATCAGAGACCCACAGGTTGAGGAAGAATACAGTGACAACACAGATGGAACGTTATGGTAAGACCTTAACTTTTTTTTTTTCTTTTGCCAGATTTCCTCCATATCATGGAGAGTTGACTTTCCATGCATTTCATCAGTTTCATATAGCTGATGATGTATTTTGTAGTATAACTTAATGTGAATCACTATCCTGATCTTATTGAATGTACATCAGATTGTATATATTAAAGTCAGCATTTACACCAGAATAATGACTTTGTAGAATACTGAAAACCTAAATTTTGAACTACATTAAGTTTGGGGCTTTGTCATCTCCATACTCTGCTCATCTCCAACTCCATAACTGCACATCAGTGTGAAGAAGGGAAAAACACCTTGGTCAGCTTGTTGAAGTCTTGTTCAAATGAAGAAACCCACAGGCTGTAGGAATACAAGTATGGGATAGTCACTGCACAGACAGCTACTAGTGTTCTTTATTTGATCATTGTTGGAGTACTCTTGACTTAAGGGAAGAATTTTGCCCCGAGTACTGTATGTCTGGCCAGTCTACAAAAGCTTAGGCACCTTCCTCTTGCCCTGTACATATGAAACTGTACTTAAGGGACATAGTGTTAAGTTCCTCAGAACTCGTCAGTCTGTGAATGAAGACTTTGTGTATGTTGCAGTCTCGGTTGTATGGCTGATTATCCCATTGTGGACCGTTCATCTTTACTTTTAATATTTGTGGAAAACTGTTCTTTTCATGTCTGTAAAGGAGAGTTGTGACTGCAATCAATCGATCCCTTATAATGATACAGTTTCAGATTCTGTCTTGTTTAGACCATGCGATTGTTCCAGCTGTCAGTCCTGTACCAAAGACCATTTGTCACCATCTCAGTTTAAACTTTTGTCAAGGACAAGTGAATTCAAGCTTTGGCTCTCACATGGATGGCTTTTAAGTTGTCTACTTCTGACATCCCCCTTTGACCTAAAAAGAAAACTAAAAAAATTTGCGACCAAGTTACCTGAGATGTCTGCTATTTTAGTCTGTCAGACTTGACCAACCCTCAGACTGTACTGTCAAGACTGCACAGGAGGCTGATATAGTGCAGTACTCTAGCTTGTGCATTATAACCAATTGGACAACCAATTTGGCCCCAAAGGGAGAGCCAAGGAGTTCTATTTGGGGCAACTGGATGAATCCCACAACTGTTAGTCCTAGAAGCCGTACCAGGTAGTATTATAGAGGTATTTCTTGTTTAACTGCCTCCTCTTAATTATTTCTTTAGAAACTCTCTCGCAAAACCCAAATCCCCCATACACCCCCCCCCATTTCTGTGCATCATAAAAGGAGGAAGTCTTCCGCTGAGGAAGAATTTTCTTGTCACTCAGTCTGAGGGACTGGAGTATTCATCTCAATTACTGTCTTCTGTGAGTTGTGAATCTGAGGACGGCTACACTTGTCTTCAGATTCACCCATAAAAAGCTCACTTTTGACAATACTCTGTACAACATGATACAGCATTTCAAGTGGGAAGGCAAGCCAATATTAGATTCCCAAAAATGCATTGTAGTCTTATGCATATTGAGATGCTTAAATCCTCTGCTATGCCACTAGTTAAGTTCTAAATGATGGTTTGTCAGCTTCTCTGGTTCCTGAATTCCATCCCCTGTCCCCAAAAAGCTAGACTGTTTTTGTACAGTACCTGATGCTTGAAAGTAATTGTATAAAATGTACTTCAGATCTTGCTGTTTTCTCAGTGGAATCTGATAAGGCTTCTAAACAGATTCCTTCCACTAATGCTTTACCTGGTGACAAAGATATTAGGGCTGTGGACAGAAAAGTGAAAAAAAAAAATACACATTTGCTACCTTGTCCTTTTGTTTCATTAACTATCAAACGTATATGGTCATCTACATGTTAGTGGTTTCTAATATTCCAAACTGTGACTGTATCTTACTGTCACAAGAACTGGTGTTTTATACACCCCTATCCCAATCCACTTCAGCTGACTTCCTGGATAATAGGCCTTAATTCTCTTTAGACACCTGTTTACTGGGGACGTGCAGCAGGTTCTAAGGGAGTCGAGAAAGGCTGATACCAGAACATTATATATTAGCAAATGGTAAAGGCTTTCTAGCTGGTGCCAGCAACATAACCAGCACCCATTCAGGGCTAGTGTTTTTCTGGTTTTACAATATCTGTGTTACTATCCTTTGGCCTTTGTTTTGCATCTCGCAGGGTCCATTTATTGTCCAATTCAGTATGCCTGCCCATTGATCCCCCTTTGAGTTGAACACTCTTGTAGTGAGTCAACCCTATCTCATTTTCCACAGTAACATGGATGTTCGCATTTCACTGTTACACTTAGGTTATCCTGCTGGCAGGCTACCCGCAGTTGGCCCGAATTCCAAAGTCTTGGTCCGGCGTCGGTTGATGTTGCCTCTTCCCTGACGTCAGTGCACCAGGGGTATAAACGATCCAACCAATGCCATTTTCTCCAGTCTTTCTTGCTGCGCGGTGCCCGAAGCAAAAGCAGTTCAAGTGCCGGTTGGCCGACTCCTGAGATTTTCGAAAAAGTTTCAGAACTGAAGTCTTCAATAAAGCTAAGTACCCCATTGGGGAAACTTTTTCTTGCTCCATACCAATGTCAGTAAAAGTTAACAATTGTATTTCTTGTGGGAAGCAAATACCTCATAAGGATTTTCACTCTTACTGTATTCCTTGCCTAGGCCCTGACCACGACATTACTAGTTGTTGGTTTTGTGCTAGATTCAACAAACGCACTCTAAACGTCGGTTTGTTTTTGCCTTACATTACTTTGGCCGAAGGTTTAACTATATAATGCCGTCGGAACAACAGACTGGAATTCATAAAAAAACGCAAAGACAAGGAAAAGGATAGGCATCCGAGGTCCAAAACTGACGACGGAGCCTCTTCTAGACCAGTCACCGGTTCGCTGGTTCTCAGTGAGACGCTTTCGCAGCCCCTGACACCCGCTGCCTCAGAGCCACAGGCCGTATCAGACTCCCACGTGGAGACAACTAGGCCTCTGGATACTCAAGGTATTGGGCCTACGGAAACTATTCCCTCAGATGGGTCCGGAGCCGCATCGGCTTCTGAGGGTGTTTTCAGATCTTCACAGCTTACTATTAAGTCCTCTGTAACAGCCAAGGTACAGTCAGACACCAGTAAAGACAAGGAAACAAGTACAGCATTCTCCTGAACAGTCATGTATGACAAAGAAACAGGTGCTTAAAATGGCTGAAGACTTAATTACTTTGATCAGGGGATCCCATCCCCCTCCTGAAAAAAGGCCTAGGCAAGACACTGATTAGGATTCCTCTGACCAGGTTTCTGTTTCCTCTGATTCCTCTTCTGATCGGGGTTATTCTCTCCCTCCCTATGAGGACTCTGATGCTGAAGAATCTATACCTTCAGTCTCTCCACCTGAGGATTATTCTTTTGGGGAACTCTGCACACCATGAGGGAACATTTCTACTGGGAGAGCCAGGATTATTCAGAATCCAAGAAAGGGCTCCGAGTTTCTTTTATTGCCTCAGCACAGACCCCTTGCTATCCCCCCTGTGCTTGATATTGTTGATGATGTTTTCTCTGAATCCAGTCTGTCTCCTGATTCTATACCCCCTGCACCAGTCAAGCCAGACAGGTATTACAGGGTCCCTGACTCTCATAAATTTCTTTATAAAAACCCTGCTGCTGACCCAGAAACAATTTCTCAGGGTTCCAAAGGGGTTTAAGGCTTCCACTGCAAAAAACCCTGTCCCCTCTGTTAGGGATTCTAGAGCACTGGATAGATGGGGGAAAAAAGTCTATACTTCTGCTACTTTAGCTGTAAGGGCTTTAAACTGCCAGTTTCACATGCTAAAATACCAACAGTACCTTATGTCTTTGTTAAAACAGAAAATGCTTGCAAACTCCGAAAATCCTGACAATAAGGAAATGCAGGAATTACTGCATGCAGCTGAACAAGTGGGAAAGCATACTTTGCAATGTGGTTTTGATTCATTAGTGGCTTCTTGCAGAGCCGCAGGTACAGGCTCTGTCATTCGAAGTCATGCTTGGCTGAAAGAGCAAAGTTTACCTGAACAGTAAAATTATTGGATGTTCCACTACAGCATGATACTTTGTTTGGTGTTAAGGCAGAAGAGGTGTTAAAGAAAACGGAGGATAAAGCAAAATCTATGCAGACGGTAAAGGATTTCTTACAGGTTCAACTACCTAGGTTTAGTAGAAACTGGCCTTCAAAAAATTGGTCCTTTCAGGTCTCAGACAGGCCACAGAGGCAGATACAGATGCCCAAGAGGCAGATCTCAGCCCCAAGGATCCTACAGACGTAAACAATGGAGTGCTTCTACCCCCAAAGGAGGAGAAGACGAATCACAACCTTACAGGAAACGGTCCCAATGACTTCCCTCTACAAAGGCCATGCATTTACCTTTTGGCAGCACCTCTACGGGGAAAACTAGCACTTTTCCCACAAAATTGGCACATAATTACCCAGGACAAATGGGTACTGAATATAGTTACGCGAAGTTACAGGTTCCACTTTCACACCCTTCCAAAATCAAAAGGTAGGACCAACCTGTCACAAAACCAATGGGCAGAGGCACAAAAGGAAATTGCTGCTCTCATGGACATGGGAGCTATTCAGAGTGTACCACAGCAAGAACAGGGACAAGGATTTTACTTAATACTTTCCTGGTACCCAGAAAGGACAAAGCCTGGAGACCAATACTGGATTTGTCAATCCTAAATTATTTCCTGGATGTTCCAAAAGTCAAAATGTTGACACTACAGCAACTTCTACCCATGATGGGCAAGAAGGCTTGGCTAGTAACTTTGGACCTCAAGGAGGCATGCCTGCATGTCCCAGTCCGACAATCTTGCAGAAGATAACTCAGATTCATAGCTGACTCAGTGCATTACCAATTCTCTGCACTGCCCTTTGGCTTATCTACTGTGCCCAGGGTCTTCACAAAATGCCTGGCACCAGTAATTGCATTTTGCAGACAGAGGAATTCAAATATATCCTTACTTGGATGACTGCCTTATTCAAGCAGAGCGCAAAGACATTCTACTAGGACATCTGGCGTTTGCAAAAACATTACTAATTTGTCTAGGGTACACTGTAAACGAAAATAAATCAAAACTAGTGCCCTCTCGAGATAATATTCCTGGGTGCAAGCTTAAATACAACTGCCCAGATGGCTTATCTCCCGCCAGACAAAGGCAACTGACTCATTACTTTCAAATGACGGCAACAAAGACCCAGCTCCCTGCAAGAAAAATTCTGCAGGCCCTGGATTTCATGGCATCCTGCATTCTACTAATTCCATATGCAAGACTGCATATGAGGAAACTACAATGGTATCTAAAAAGTGTTTGGACTCAACATTGCCACAGCCTGGAAACAGTAATAACTATAATTCCCTGTCTACAACAGGAGTTTCTGTGGTGGTCCCAGGCCTGTCACCTCAACAAGGGACAGCCCTTCACCTTGCCCACAGCCAGGCAGACAACAACGGATGCATCGTATTATGCCTGGGGGGCACACATGGAAGGAAAATGTATTCAGGGCACGTGGTCCAAGGAACAAATGCATCTTCACATCAATCAAAAAGAGATGCTAGCTGTACAGAATGCCCTTACAACCTTCAAGGATCTACTACATCCATGACAACTATTGCTAAAGACTGACAACACCACAGTTATGTGGTACATAAACAAACAAGGGGGCACACATTCCTACCCCCTCTACAGGCAAGCCATGACTTTGTGGAACACGGCACTGACCTATCAAGTACATCTGCAGGCACAATTCCTGCCAGGAAAGAAAAATACACTGGCAGACGAACTAAGCAAAAATCTCATGGATCCACACGAATGGAAACTAAATCCACAGGTCTTCAGCATGATAACAAGGAAATGGGAACACCCAGACATAGATCTTTTTGCCTCCCCACACAGTTGCCAACTAAAGAAATTCTGCACAAGGACTTATCACTCACAAGCATGGAAAGTGGATGCTCTTTCATTCAACTGGAAAACCCTGACAGTTTATGCCTTCCCTCCACTGCCTCTTCTTCCCAAGGTACTCCTAAAAGTCAGACGAGAAGCCAAAAATGATCCTCCAGCACTGGTACCCAATCCTAAAGAGTTTGTCTCAAGGCCCCCAGCCTGGCCTTTACCTCAAATTCCTCATCTCCTGACTCAACAGAACAACCAGATGTTGCACAGTCAACTCAGAATCTTAAATCTGGCTGCATGGCCAGTACTGAAGACCAACAGAACTTAGTGCAACTACAGATACGACACATTAAACAAAAGGGGTTCCAGTAGAACTCAAACCACACCTCTCTCTAAAGCGATTATGGATGTCATTTTAGAAGCCAGAAGGCCCAGCACTGGGAAATCCTATGCAGAAAAATGGAAGAGATTCTGTCCTTGGAACCAGGCCCAAAGACTCGAACCACTTGTTCCAAATATACCTCAGATTGTGCAATACCTAACTGAGATGCTGGGCAAAAGGCCTTTCCTTTTCATCTATTAAGATCCATGCCTCTGCCATTTCAGCTCATTACAATACGGAACCTCATATTTTTTCACATCCACTACGAAGGCAGTACCTCAGAGGGGCAAGAAACATAAGACCCCCAAGGAGAGTGGCAATACCTACTTGGGACCTCAATGTTGTTTTAGAAGAACTCACACTGCCTCCTTTTGAGCCAGCCAACACAGCTGATATAAAATTCTTATCATGGAAAACTGCTCTGCTCCTAGCAATAACTTCAGCAAGAAGAATCTCAGAGTTACAGGCATTAATGGCAGTGGAACCTTTCATCATTTTTCATCAGGACAGGGTCTCTCTTAGGACAAACCCAACGTTTATGCCAAAGGTGGTTTACAGTGGGGCTCTTAACCAAACTATTCATTTTCCAACTTTCTATCCAAATCCCCAAAATAAAGGGGAGAGACTTCTGCACACATTGGACATACACAGGCAGCTACAATTCTACTTGGACAAAACAAAAGCTTTCAGAAAAACTGAGCAGCTGTTTGTAGCTTATGCTGCAGGATCACAAGGAAAGCCTATCTCAAAGCATCCAATTTCAAGATGGATAGGACACTGCATTCACTTCTGCTATGCACAACATGGCAAATAACTGCCTAAAGGGCATTAGGCCACATTCTACCAGAGCAGCAGCCACTTCAGCAGCATTTCTCAGAGGAGTATCAACCAAAGACATTTTAGAAGCTGCAACCTGGAGTTCAGTGCACACCTTCACAAAGCACTACCACTTACCTCTCTACTCTAAATCCAGAGCAGGCTTTGCCACTGCAGTCCTGTAGGGCCTGGTAGCCTCTCCTAATCCTATTTAGGCCCAGCCACCCAACCTCAGCTTTGGGATTCAACCCAAGTATAATGACTGCAACAGTGGAACACGATGAACATCGTACAGTTGTATACCTACCATAAATGTAGATAGAGTGTATTCACTGTTGCAGTCCAGGTTACCCACCCACCATCCCCCTTTTCATTGCTGGGACTTTACTGTACTTCTCAACTCTATACAACCTATGTGGTATATTTGCTTGTAGATGAGGGAAATGTTTATTTTAGTATATGCATGCTTTTTGGCATACTTTTTTTACAGCCTTCCTATTTGGTGACACCTGACATCTGGGGCAAGAAAAACTGAAGAAAATGGCATCTGTTGCATCTTTTATACCCCTGGCGCACTGACATCAGGAAAGAGGCGACATCAACCGATGCCGGACCAAGATTTTGGAACTCGGGCCGACTGCGAGTAGCCTGCCAGCAGGATAACCCAAGTATGACTGCAACAGTGAATACACTCGAACATCTACATTTATGGTAGGTACAGAACTGTACTTTTCTTTGAGAACTAATTCTTTTATGCCTAAAATGGAATCCAAGTTTAGTTTAAGCCAAACTATCCACCTCCTTGTTCTTTTCTGAACCTGAAAATGAGGATGAAATGATGCTCCTTATCTTGGATGTCCATAGACAACACATATACTATCTTGACAGAGTAAAATCTTTCAGATTTTAGAATTAGTTGTGCATTTCTTGTGAAGGTAAGAAGGGACAAACTGTGTCAAAACAGACCATTTCCAAATGGTTGTCAAGGTATCTTTTGTTAGTCTCACCACAACAAAACCATTCAGGGCATGGTTAAGACTCATGCTACTAGGGTCTTGGCATCATCTATGGCTTTTTAGAAAGGGTTGGATTATAGAAGTATTTTAGAAGCAGTAACCTGGTCCAATGTACATACTTTTACAAAACGCTGAAAGCTTGATTTCTTCTCTGCATCTAGATTAGCCTTTGCTAGGACCATTCTTCACGGACTTCCAGACCCTTCTTACACCTCCCAAATGTTATAAGCTAAGGTTATCTAAACATACAGCTAAACTTACTGTAGAGTTGATCAGTATGATGAACATGGTATAGCTGTGTAAATAAACTTACTGTAGTACATTAAATTCTGTTAACCGAAACTGAAGCAACCAGCCAAAAAAAAAAATCAAAGAAATACAGTACAATTTTCATGTGTTGCACTTTGACCCCCCCCCCCCCCCTTGCTGAAAGATACCTTACGTTTTTAGAGTTTTAAAAAGGAAGATGGGAATAAATTCCCCCTCTCTCCACTCCAGCTTGAGAACAAGTCAAACCAAACAAAGGTGTAGGGTACAATATTAGTCAGGCCTATTTTTAGTAGTAACTCTGAAGCAACCAGAAACTGCAGTTATCTGGCATCTACCAGTCTGCATGGGTGCTGGTTAAGAGTTTTTACTGTAGTAGATGTTTGAGTGATCACTGCAGTAAGCATTCCTTCCCTCCATTCCTCTCTGTTTTTTAATTATGCCAGTGTGTGTATATTTATTTTACTTACTATGGTACTGCCCGGGGTCAGCCTCCCTACCT
This sequence comes from Protopterus annectens, assembly GCF_019279795.1. Lineage (NCBI taxonomy): Eukaryota > Metazoa > Chordata > Ceratodontiformes > Protopteridae > Protopterus > Protopterus annectens. The sequence continues at coordinate 1,428,346,757 of NC_056733.1, read as the reverse complement.
CAGTCTGTATGAAAGCTCTGAAGGTCTTGGAGCTCAAAGCAGTGTTTTTGGGCAGCTCAGATG